>NC_042980.1:48101877-48129377 GCF_901001165.1 Salmo trutta
ACCGTCTGATGAAGGAGTGGGAGGATCTATGTTCCTACAAGGCTGAACCCAGTGCTGTCACTGTAGCGCAGAGTGAAGCCCACCTGGAGAAGAACCGCTGCCCTGACTCTCTGCCCTGTGAGTCTTATATACCTCTTCTCCTGTTTATCCTCCAGTCTCGGTCTGGGATTCAAACCAACTCAGACGAACAACCTGTGCACTGTGTTTTACTTAAAGTGGATTTCTGCTGAGCTGGCATCCGTAGTGTTTACAGCAAAAGTGATCTCAGAGCGAATGTCAGGGAAAATGCCTTTAAAAGTCTAACGCTGTTCACAGGCTGTTAATTAAACTGTGTTGGATTGAAATCTTATTTCTGTACCTCCTCTACATCTTGGTCAGTTACTATCTGTTCTGTACCTCTTGTACAGCTTGTTCAGTTACTATCTGTTCTCTTCTGTTCCTCCTGTACATCTTGGTCAGTCACTATCTGTTCTGTTCTGTACCTCCTGTACAGCTTGTTCAGTTACTATCTGTTCTCTTCTGTTCCTCCTGTACATCTTGGTCAGTCACTATCTGTTCTGTTCTGTTCCTCCTGTACATCTTGGTCAGTTACTATCTGTTCTGTACCTCCTGTACATCTTGGTCAGTTACTATCTGTTCTCTTCTGTTCCTCCTGTACATCTTGGTCAGTTACTATCTGTTCTCTTCTGTTCCTCCTGTACATCTTGGTCAGTTACTATCTGTTCTGTACCTCCTGTACAGCTTGGTCAGTTACTGTCTGTTCTGTTCCTACTGTACATCTTGGTCAGTTACTATCTGTTCTATTCCAGATGATCATTCCCGTGTGAAATTGAAGGCAGAGAGCAACTCCACCAAGGAGGACTACATTAATGCCAGCACCATAGTAAGATCTCTGACTGCTACTCTTGGTATGGTGATGGTGTAGACTTTGTCCCGTGGTTAACACATATTAAAAGATAATGTCACACGTCACAAATGTCATTATTATTCTCTCTCTGTAAACCCCAGATTGACCACGACCCTCGACTGCCTGCTTACATCGCCACCCAGGGACCACTGGCACACACCATCGCTGACTTCTGGCAGGTCGGTAGCACACACCATCGCTGACTTCTGGCAGGTCGGTAGCACACCATCGCTGACTTCTGGCAGGTCGGTATCACACACCATCGCTGACTTCTGGCAGCTCGGTAGCACACACCATCGCTGACTTCTGGCAGGTCGGTATCACACACCATCGCTGACTTCTGGCTGGTCGGTATCACACACCATCGCTGACTTCTGGCAGGTCAGTAGCACACACCATCGCTGACTTCTGGCAGGTCAGTATCACACACCATCGCTGACTTCTGGCAGGTCAGTATCACACACCATCGCTGACTTCTGGCAGGTCGGTAGCACACACCATCGCTGGCTTCTGGCAGGTCGGTAGCACACAGTACTCTGAGGAAACATTATTGCTAACGCTAAAGACTGTGGTAGGCAAAGGTGACCAATACTGCGTATTTGTTGTGTAGTAGTACATTGGACACGGATATCTCACAGTATGCCAGTATGCTGTTGTAACTGCCGTGTTGTAACATTTTTGTTGTTCTATAGACGGTCTGGGAGAATGGCTGCACAGTGATAGTGATGATTACAGCCCTGGTTGAGGATGGAGAGATTCAGTGTGTTCGCTACTGGCCTGACGAGGGATCCTCCCTCTACCACATCTATGAGGTGAGGGGTTTGACTTTGGATAGACACAGCTTGTGTGTGTGTGTGTGTGTGTGTGTGTGTGTGTGTGTGTGTGTGTGTGTGTGTGTGTGTGTGTGTGTGTGTGTGTGTGTGTGTGTGTGTGTGTGTGTGTGTGTGTGTGTGTGTGTGTGCGCGTCTCACTGTGACTGAGAATATTTTTATTATTGTTCTTCTTCTATGCTATTTTCTCTGTAAACAAATGAACAACATACTTTCAGCATGCTTATAGAGAAGGGCACTCAACATGTACTGCACTGATCTAAATGACTGATGATTGGTTGAAAGACATAAAATAATAAGAAGATTGTGGGAGCTGTACTGTTAGATTTCAGTGCAACCTTTGGTATTATTGACCATAACCTGTTGTTGAAAAAAAATATGTGTTATGGCTTTTCAACCTCTGTCATATCGTGGATTCAGAGCTACCTAATAGAACTCAAAGGGTTTTCTTTAATAGAAGCTTCTCTAATGTCAAACAAGTAAAGTGTGGTGTACCGCAGGGAAGCTCTCTAGGCCCTCTACTCTTTTCTATTTTTACCAATGACCTGCCACTGGCATTAAACAAAGCATGTGTGTCCATGTATGCTGATGATTCGACCATATACGCATCAGCAACTACAGCTAATGAAGTCACTGAAACCCTTAACTAAGAGTTGCAGTCTGTTTTGGAATGGGTGGGCAGTAATAAACTGGTCCTTAATATCTCTAAAACTAAGAGCATTGTATTTTGTACAAATCATTCCCTAAGTTGTAGACCTCAGCTGAATCTGGTAATGAATGATGTGGCTGTTGAACAAGTTGAGGAGACTAAATTACTTGGCGTTACCTTAGATTGTAAACTGTCATGGTCAAAACATATAGATTCAATGATTGTAAAGATGGGGAGAGGTCTGTCCGTCATAAAGAGATGCTCTGCTTTTTTGACACCACACTCCAAAAAGTAAGTTCTGCAGGTTCTAGTTTTGTCTTATCTTGAT
This sequence comes from Salmo trutta, assembly GCF_901001165.1. Taxonomy (NCBI): domain Eukaryota; kingdom Metazoa; phylum Chordata; class Actinopteri; order Salmoniformes; family Salmonidae; genus Salmo; species Salmo trutta. The sequence continues at coordinate 48,104,592 of NC_042980.1, forward strand.
TATTGTCCAGTCATGTAGTCAAGTGCTGCAAAGAAAGGCCTCGTTAATTAAGCTGCTTCTGGCCCAGAACAGAGCGACACGTCTTGCTCTTCATTGTAATCAGAGGGCTGATATAAATACTATGCATGCCAATCTCTCTTGGCTAAGAGTTGAGGAGAGACTGACTGAATCACTTCTTCTTTTCATGAGAAAAATTAATGTTGGAAATTCCAAATGGTTTACATAGTCAACTTACACACAGCTCTGACACACACACTTACCCCACCAGACATGCCACCGGGGGTCTTTTCACAGTCCCCAGGTCAGAGCAAAAGTTCCCTACCTATCTCTATTTATATTATACATCTCTATGGATGTTCTCTACCAGGTGTGAAGTTATGTAATACATCTCTATGGATGTTCCCTATCAGGTGAATTTATATTATACATCTCTATAGATGTTCCCTACCAGGTGAATTTATATTATACATCTCTATGGATGTTCCCTACCAGGTGAATTTATATTACACATCTCTATGGATGTTCCCTATCAGGTGAATTTATATTATACATCTCTATAGATGTTCCCTACCAGGTGAATTTATATTATACATCTCTATAGATGTTCCCTATCAGGTGAATTTATATTATACATCTCTATAGATGTTCCCTACCAGGTGAATTTATATTATACATCTCTATAGATGTTCCCTACCAGGTGAATTTATATTATACATCTCTATGGATGTTCCCTACCAGGTGAATTTATATTATACATCTCTATAGATGTTCCCTACCAGGTGAATTTATATTATACATCTCTATGGATGTTCCCTACCAGGTGAATTTATATTATACATCTCTATGGATGTTCCCTACCAGGTGTGAAGTTATATTATACATCTCTATGGATGTTCCCTACCAGGTGAATTTATATTATACATCTCTATAGATGTTCCCTATCAGGTGAATGTATATTATACATCTCTATGGATGTTCCCTACCAGGTGAATTTATATTATACATCTCTATGGATGTTCCCTATCAGGTGAATTTATATTATACATCTCTATGGGTGTTCCCTACCAGGTGAATTTGGTCTCTGAACACATCTGGTGTAAAGACTTCCTGGTTCGTAGTTTCTACCTGAAGAACGTTCAGACCCAGGAGACTCGTACCTTGACACAGTTCCACCTGCTCAGCTGGCCCGCCAACGGAATCCCTACCTCCACACGCCCTCTGCTGGACTTCCGCAGGTACTGTACGGCAAATAACCTAGCAGTTAGAGCTTTGGACCAGTAACTGAAAGGTTGCTGGTTTGAATATTCCGAGCCGTCAAGGTGAAAAATTCTGTCAATGTGTCCTTGAGCAAGACACTTAAACCCTAATTTGTTCCAGGTGCGCCGTACTACTATGCCTGACCCTGTAAAACAATATATTTCACTGCACCTATCCAGTCTATGTGACAATATATTTCACTCACTGTAAAACAATATATTTCACTCCACCTATCCGGTCTATGTGGCCCTGTCTTCCTGGTTCTGCTATGTATGATACTGTAGCTGTAACCTAGTAGCAGATGGGGGGTCTGTGAAACTCACTCCTCAGCCTCAGGTGTCTCCTCTTGCACTGCCGAATAGGATAAGAAGCTTCGGGAGGGCGGTCATGTCTGTTTGCGAGGCAGAGGTTCTGGGTTAGAGCTTTGGGTATGAGCCGAATCAGGAGGAAGCTGTACTCGCTAAGCGAACAGTGTGACGTCCTTTTCACTAGCATATGGCCAGTGATGCACCATATAGGGTCCTGTATGGCTTAGCCTCCTTGACCCTTGACCCTGACATGATTAATGAAACCCGTGTACTGTATATTTGCCTTCATTTTTAGTTGTCCCTCCCTGATTGTCCCTCTCTTCCTCTAGCCATCTCTCGTTCCAAGACCATCCCTCTATATCCCTCCCTCCCTCTCTCTCAGTGACGGTGGTCAGCAATAGGCCCTTGGGGTTCCCACATCTCCCAGTGTCATTTTTGTGATTTGCAGCTAGTAGTCTGGGTCCAGTTGCATAGTCACAAAAATGATTATTGGCAGGTGTGACTGCAGCAGGAGTCGACACTGGCCGGATAGTCCATCAGTCTCCTCCCCCTTTCTTCCTTCCTTCCTTCCTTCCATCCTTCACTTCCTTCTAACCTTCCTTCCTTCTAACCTTCCTTCCTTCTAACCTTCCATCCTTCTAACCTTCCTTCCTTCTAACCTTCCTTCCTTCTAACCTTCCTTCCTTCTAACCTTCCATCCTTCTAACCTTCTAACCTTCCTTCCTTCTAACCTTCCATCCTTCTAACCTTCCATCCTTCTAACCTTCCTTCCTTCTAACCTTCCATCCTTCTTTTCTTCCTTCCCTCCTTTACTCCTCCCTCACTTTCTGTCCTTTCCACTGAAGGGTTGAGTTTCTCTAACCTCAAACTCAAAGACTAATGTGTTTTAACTAATTTTAATTGTTATCCTTTAGGCAGGCAGAGTTAGGAATTATGTTTTTCTGTGCATGGTTTAAAAGATCAGTACAGTAGAAATGTAACACAGTACTTGTATGCAGTAACCAATTTAAACTTGTCAGCTAAAATTATATTTTATGATATACTCTCCATCACTCCTCCCTCCATGCCTCACCCTCCCTCTCTCCCTCCCTCCCTCCCTCTCTCCCACCCACCCCTCCCTCCCTCCATGCCTCTCCCTCTCTCCCACCCACCCACCCACCCCTCCCTCTCTCCCACCCCGTCCCTCACTCTCTCTCTTCCTCCCTCCCTCTCACCCACCCACCCACCCCTCCCTCCCTCCATGCCTCTCCCTCTCTCCCACCCACCCACCCCTCCCTCTCTCCCACCCCGTCCCTCACTCTCTCTCTCCCTCCCTCCCTCTCACCCACCCACCCATCCCTCCCTCCCTCCATGCCTCTCCCTCTCTCCCACCCCGTCCCTCACTCTCTCTCTCCCTCCCTCCCTCTCACCCACCCACCCACCCCTCCCTCTCTCCCACCCCGTCCCTCACTCTCTCCCTCCCTCTCACCCACCCACCCACCCCTCCCTCTCTCCCACCCACCACTCTCTCTCTCCCTCCCTCCCTCTCACCCACCCACCCACCCCTCCCTCTCTCCCACCCCGTCCCTCACTCTCTCTCTCCCTCCCTCCCTCTCTCCCACCCACCCCTCTCTCTTTCCCTTCCTCTCCTCTGTCTCCCTCCAACAGGAAGGTGAATAAGTGCTACAGAGGTCGATCCTGCCCCATCATCGTCCACTGCAGGTAAACCTAGCTCAGTGTTTTCATCGACAAAGGGCCCTAGAAGTTGGCCGTACAGCACAAACAGGTAGAACAGACTTTTGCGTCCCTTTTGATATTTTAAGTAGAAATTGTGCAACAATATTGAATAAAAAAAAAGCATGTTATATTAAATGAAGGGCCCTTTAATATAGACCACAAGGACAATTCAATACATCTGATTTTAAATATGAATAAAGACTTGCTAAAGTGCAAAAAAATTCATCATTTTGACTAGGTTTTGGCCTTTCTAGGGAGTTTTTCCTAGCCACCGTGCTTCTACACCTGCATTGCTTGCTGTTTGGGGGTTTTAGGCTGGGTTTCTGTACAGCACTTTGAGACATCAGCTGATGTAAGAAGGGCTATATAAATACATTTGATTTGATTCAATTGCCATTCCCAATTAGACACAAGCTTCCAATCCCCTCTGTCACGAGGGGATCTTTGGCTGATTTAATATGAAATTACAATCAACTCTTACTTTATTTTACACTTAATAGGCACTTAAAATATTATTTTTTTTCTTTCTTTAACCTCTTTGATATTGGAAAAGTTTAAAATGTGCGCTTTATGACAGAATGTTACAATTAGATGAAATCAAATGTTGGTGATTTAAAAAAAAATAAACAATTTAAAAGGTTTTGGAACCTCTAACCTTGACAATTTAACTGGAAAACCTCATGGGTCCACTCGCAATGGCTGCCAATCCCACCCATTACGCCATCATTGAATAGGGACACCCGTTCTATAGATTCCATTTCTACAGTCTTTATGACTTGCTGTGTGATTTGACGAGGTAATTTCCTGTCTCGTACAGTGACGGCACTGGCAGAACTGGAACCTACATCCTTATTGACATGGTCCTCAATCGCATGGCTAAGGGTGAGTCAGACATCTTGATCTTGTCAGACATCTTTGATTTTGTTTGGCCTTGTAGTTTTATATCACTAGATAGACATCTATACAGTATTGCGAGTCAGTAACTCCTTGTTAGTGAAATGTGATTTCCCCCCCCCCATGTCGTAATGCGTACTGTGTGTTTCTAGGCGTGAAGGAGATTGACATTGCTGCAACATTGGAACACATTCGGGATCAGAGAGCGAACTTAGTCCGCACCAAGGTATAGCCTTCTTAACTACATGTCTCATGGCACCAGCATGATCTGTCTATCTGTGTGTGTGTGTGTGTGTGTGTGTGCGTGTGCGTGTGCGTGTGTGTGTATCTCTGACAGTCTCCCTCCCTTTCTGTCTCCCTCTCAGGACCAGTTTGAGTTTGCCCTGACCGCCGTGGCAGAAGAAGTCAATGCCATCCTGAAGTCTCTGCCACAGTGAACCATGTGTCTACCACCTCTACCACCGTACAACTAGAATTACCATGAAAGTTATGCATCATCATACCAATGACGGCCATATTGAGTGTCCCCCATGATTGTACCAGTCACACTGCTGTGGTCTGAGGGGCTGTTGACGATCTAGTAATTCTATTTCTATGGCCATTATTAACCCTTCGTCTACATCCAGATACACAACCAGGGAGGAACTACATTTCCCAGAGTCCATTACTACTACACCAATGACCATAGGAGTCAGCGAGACCAAACAAACAGATCTGAGACCAGGCTACTGTTATTATGCATTAATAATGAAATTAAATTAGGTTTTAATAAATCCTGTCGATTATTCAGATCAGACAAAAACACTTTAAATGTACAGTAGGACCCCTTCACAGTGTCTTGTTATTGGATTTTAGATTAAGATCTGGTCTTAAAATACTGTGACTTGATTCTGTAACATTTCTCCTTTCTCACTCTGATTCTCAGTCTCAGACATGTCTCACTAGAGATATTACAATTACCACGATCCCTCCTGTTCTGTTGTCATGGAGATGTTGTTTTACCACGATCCCTCCTGTTCTGTTGTCATGGAGATGTTGTTTTACCATGATCCCTCCTGTTCTGTTGTCATGGAGATGTTGTTTTACCATGATCCCTCCTGTTCTGTTGTCATGGAGATGTTGTATTACCATGATCCCTCCTGTTCTGTTGTCATGGAGATTGTGCATTACCATGATCCCTCCTGTTCTGTTGTCATGGAGATTGTGCATTACCATGATCCCTCCTGTTCTGTTGTCAAGGAGATGTTGTGTTACCAGGATCCCTCCTGTTCCGTTGTCAAGGAGATGTTGTATTACCATGATCCCTCCTGTTCTGTTGTCATGGAGATGTTGTGTTACCAGGATCCCTCCTGTTCTGTTGTCAAGGAGATGTTGTATTACCATGATCCCTCCTGTTCTGTTGTCATGGAGATGTTGTGTTACCAGGATCCTTCCTTTTCTGTTGTCATGGAGATGGTGTATTACCATGATCCCTCCTGTTCTGTTGTCATGGAGATGTGTTACCAGGATCCCTCCATTTCTGTTGTCATGGAGATGGTGTATTACCATGATCCCTCCTGTTCTGTTGTCATGGAGATGTCGTTTAAAACCACATTGTACTCTAGAAGGTATCCATCCATATAACTTAACAGCATGAGGCACATGGCTTGTTTATGCAAGAAGACAGAGACCCTGACTATGGTGAGGATGAAGTGAGGGACATACTAGTGTATCATACAGTACACCAGTTTCTCTAAGCAGCTGGTTTATGCCTCTGACTTTAATTCTAAACCTAATGATTTATTTCTATTCATTTTGTAATGGAACTACTACCGTACACTGACTACCTAATCACTCACATCTGAATCATATCAATTAGTGTCTTCGGTGTTACTGTAAAACCTCTGTGATTCTTGTAAATTATTCACCTAATAATTTCTTATATGTTTATTAATGTAGCAAACACACAGAAAACAACTATAAAAATATTTTTCACTCAATGTATGTAATTAAATCTCTATTGTGATGTGGTGCAACAGCATAGAGTGGTCAGACTGTGTTCTTTTCCATTCACATCCCATAATTAGGAACCAATGTCTACATCCCTACATCCCATAATACTGACAGGTAACCATTAGGAACCAATGTCTACATCCCTACATCCCATAATACTGACAGGTAACCATTAGGAACCAATGTCTACATCCCTACATCCCATAATACTGACAGGTAACCATTAGGAACCAATGTCTACATCCCTACATCCCATAATACTGACAGGTAACCATTAGGAACCAATGTCTACATCCTATAATACTCATTTACATTTACATTTAAGTCATTTAGCAGACGCTCTTATCCAGAGCGACTTACAAATTGGTGCATTCACCTATAATATCCAGTAGAACAAACACTTTACAATAGTGCATCTAAATCCTTTAAAGGGGGGGGGGTTAGAAGGATTACTTTATCCTATCCCAGGTATTCCTTAAAGAGGTGGGGTTTCAGGTGTCTCCGGAAGGTGGTGATTGACTCCGCTGTCCTGGCATCGTGAGGGAGATTGTTCCACCATTGGGGTGCCAGAGCGGCGAGCAGTTTTGACTGGGCTGAGCGGGAACTGTGCTTCCTCAGAGGTAGGGAGGTGAGCAGGCCAGAGGTGGATGAACGCAGTGCCCTTGTTTGGGTGTAGGGCCTGATCAGAGCCTGAAGGTACGGAGGTGCCGTTCCCCTCACAGCTCTGTAGGCAAGCACCATGGTCTTGTAGCGGATGCGAGCTTCAACTGGAAGCCAGTGGAGAGAGCGGAGGAGCGGGGTGACGTGAGAGAACTTGGGAAGGTTGAACACCAGACGGGCTGCGGCGTTCTGGATGAGTTGTAGGGGTTTGATGGCACAGGCAGGGAGCCCAGCCAACAGCGAGTTGCAGTAATCCAGACGGGAGATGACAAGTGCCTGGATTAGGACCTGCGCCGCTTCCTGTGTGAGGCAGGGTCGTACTCTGCGAATGTTGTAGAGCATGAACCTACAGGATCGGGTCACCGCCTTGATGTTAGTGGAGAACGACAGGGTGTTGTCCAGGATCACGCCAAGGTTCTTAGCACTCTGGGAGGAGGACACAAGGGAGTTGTCAACCGTGATGGCGAGATCATGGAACGGCAGTCCTTCCCCGGGAGGAAGAGCAGCTCCGTCTTGCCGAGGTTCAGCTTGAGGTGGTGATCCGTCATCCATACTGACAGGTAACCATTAGGAACCAATGTCTACATCCCATAATACTGACAGGTAACCATTAGGAACCAATGTCTACATCCCATAATACTGACAGGTAACCATTAGGAACCAATGTCTACATCCCATAATACTGACAGGTAACCATTAGGAACCAATGTCTACATCCCATAATACTGACAGGTAACCATTAGGAACCAATGTCTACATCCCATAATACTGACAGGTAACCATTAGGAACCAATGTCTACATCCCATAATACTGACAGGTAACCATTAGGAACCAATGTCTACTGAAAGCTGTCCCGCTGACCACAGACGTCACTTCAACATCTAGTTTTGATTCACATTTGGTTGAGTTGCCAAACTAACGTGAATTCTGAGTAAAATTGACAAAAGTTCCTCAAATTCCTGTACGTTGATGACTTTTTGCAAATCCAATCAGTTTTTTCGCACCTCTCTGATTCGGAGGGGTTGGGTTAAATGCAGACTGACACATTTCAGTTGAAAGCATTCAGTTGTACAAAATAACTAGCTATCCCCCCTTTCCCTTTCCACGTTTATTCAGTTGAATCACATCGAATCACACTGAATCACAGTCGTTGTTGAAATGACGTAGAAACAACGTTAAATCAACCAGTGGGGGGCCCTCACAAAGAAAACATGTCACATTTGCAGATTCCTATCTGAAATAGCTATTTTCACATGTTAAGCTTAAATTTAACATGTGAAACTATATTTACATGTATTTAATTCAGTAGCAGCGCGTGGGTAATATCACTGGGGAAGCCAATCCCCCTCCCCCCATACTACAACCATATAACAACCTATGTGTTGTCATAATTGCACTTGTTTTCATGCGCCAGGACCAATCACAGTTGAGTTCGCTCAGTTTAGCTCAACGCTGATTGGCTAATTTTGGATACTTTTTTTTTGTCAAGGGAGGCCTCCCTTTGCCTTCCAAGCTACGGGCGGCAACAATGTCCTACTCGTTTGGACCAGACAGCATCAGATAGATGGTCTACATGTAGAGAGACAAGAGGGGAACTGTTTCGCTGGCTGGGATGCTTTCTCCTGTGAGATATTATGAAACACAGAGAGACGAAAGATACATCTTTTTTATTATTATGGGGGGGGTTTTTTGGTCTGTTTTTTTGTCATCCATGAATACACGCCACTAATTAAATGTTGAGTTCACATGTTAACACCACCTTTTCACATGTGAGGAGAATAACATGTGAATTGCAGTTTCACATGTGATATTTGAAGTTTCACATGTTAAAAACTTTCACGTGAGAATCTCAGTTTCATGTGAAAAACAAATCACGTGTGAAAATCCCATTTGCAGTTTCACATGTAAGAAACTCCACATTATTCCAATGTTTGTTAAAACATAGATGAAAACAAACACTGTAAAGCCTAAAAACAGGGTTAAAACTATACATTTTGATCTCATGAATGGTCAGTCCTCGCATTCATAGCATAATCTATGGATTTGTCCAGCTGCATCCCTCAGCTTTTTACTGAAACGGTGGTGGGGAGATCCTGGCCTTTGGTAATGTTACCCTGGTCTTTGGTAATGTTACTCTGGCCTTTGGTAATGTTACCCTGGCCTTTGGTAATGTTACCCTGGTCTTTGGTAATGTTACCCTGGCCTTTGGTAATGTTACCCTGGCCTTTGGTTATGTTACCCTGGCCTTTGGTAATGTTACCCTGGCCTTTGGTAATGTTATCCTGGCCTTTGGTAATGTTACCCTGGCCTTTGGTAATGTTACCCTGGCCTTTGGTTATGTTACCCTGGCCTTTGGTAATGTTACCCTGGCCTTTGGTAATGTTACCCTGGCCTTTGGTAATGTTACCCTGGCCTTTGGTTATGTTACCCTGGCCTTTGGTAATGTTACCCTGGCCTTTGGTAATGTTACCCTGGCCTTTGGTAATGTTACCCTGGCCTTTGGTAATGTTACCCTGGCCTTTGGTAATGTTAACCTGGCCTTTGGTAATGTTACCCAGGCCTTTGGTAATGTTACCCTGGCCTTTGGTTATGTTACCCTGGCCTTTGGTTATGTTACCCTGGCCTTTGGTAATGTTACCCTGGCCTTTGGTTATGTTACCCTGGCCTTTGGTTATGTTACCCTGGCCTTTGGTAATGTTACCCTGGCCTTTGGTTATGTTACCCTGGCCTTTGGTTATGTTACCCTGGCCTTTGGTTATGTTACCCTGGCCTTTGGTAATGTTACCCTGGCCTTTGGTTATGTTACCCTGGCCTTTGGTTATGTTACCCTGGCCTTTGGTAATGTTACCCTGGCCTTTGGTTATGTTACCCTGGCCTTTGGTAATGTTACCCTGGCCTTTGGTAATGTTAACCTGGCCTTTGGTTATGTTACCCTGGCCTTTGGTAATGTTACCCTGGCCTTTGGTTATGTTACCCTGGACTTTGGTAATGTTACCCTGGCCTTTGGTTATGTTACCCTGGCCTTTGGTAATGTTACCCTGGCCTTTGGTTATGTTACCCTGGCCTTTGGTAATGTTACCCTGGCCTTTGGTAATGTTACCCTGGCCTTTGGTAATGTTACCCTGGCCTTTGGTAATGTTACCCTGGCCTTTGGTAATGTTACCCTGGCCTTTGGTAATGTTACCCTGGCCTTTGGTAATGTTACCCTGGCCTTGGTAATGTTACCCTGGCCTTTGGTATGTTACCCTGGCCTTTGGTAATGTTACCCTGGCCTTTGGTATGTTACCCTGGCCTTGGTATGTTACCCTGGCCTTTGGTAATGTTACCCTGGCCTTTGGTTATGTTACCCTGGCCTTTGGTAATGTTACCCTGGCCTTTGGTAATGTTACCCTGGCCTTTGGTTATGTTACCCTGGCCTTTGGTAATGTTACCCTGGCCTTTGGTAATGTTACCCTGGACTTTGGTAATGTTACCCTGGCCTTTGGTAATGTTACCCTGGCCTTTGGTAATGTTACCCTGGACTTTGGTAATGTTACCCTGGCCTTTGGTTATGTTACCCTGGCCTTTGGTTATGTTACCCTGGCCTTTGGTAATGTTACCCTGGCCTTTGGTAATGTTACCCTGGCCTTTGGTAATGTTACCCTGGCCTTTGGTAATGTTACCCTGGCCTTTGGTAATGTTACCCTGGACTTTGGTAATGTTACCCTGGCCTTTGGTTATGTTACCCTGGCCTTTGGTAATGTTACCCTGGCCTTTGGTAATGTTACCCTGGCCTTTGGTAATGTTACCCAGGCCTTTGGTAATGTTACCCTGGCCTTTGGTAATGTTACCCTGGCCTTTGGTAATGTTACCCTGGCCTTTGGTTATGTTACCCTGGCCTTTGGTTATGTTACCCTGGCCTTTGCTTACGCTGCCTTTTCTCCAATTGCAAGTTTTAGCAGGTTGACTCCAGCAACATAGCACCCTGCATCCCACTGCTGGTTTACCTCTGAAGCTAAGTGGGGTCGGTCCTGGTTGTTCCCTGGATGGGAGACCAGATGTAGCTGGAAGTGGAGAAATAATCATGTGTTTTCATATGTAATACCTTCATGTTTTTTTGTTGTTGATGTGAGGGGGGTGCTCAGTGTAAAGGTTCAGTTTGGTACAACCAGACTAACATTCAAGGTGGTGTTGTAAATGGATCAACTTTCAATTCATATATAGATAACTTTATTATCATACATTTCCATGGTATTGAAACATGTAGTCATGGTTTAAAATGCTTTCCAGGACACTTCTCTTATAAGACACGTTAAAATGCTAATTATTTAATGTGGATGAGTTTACTTATGGTTGAAAATACTTTACAAAGAGTCTTTCATTTAGCTATATACACACACACACTCACACATACATAGTACATACATTTGTTTTTATCAGTTTACTTTCCTTTTTCAAATAAAACTTTGAAAAGTGTTGATCAGCCGGTACAGTAAGCCAGGGGGGGTGGGCTGAGAGACAACAGTAAGCCGAAGGGGGCGGGCTGAGAGACAAGGTGCACCATTGGGAGATTTGACCTTTGACCTGTTGGGAGCAAACGGATATGGACGCAACATTAGAGCCACAGCAAAGGCTGCTGGGGAGTTACAGCACACCTCTCTCTAGTCCACATCTATACGTATCTATCCCAATCTGTTCATCCTGGGTTAACTAGCTAGTAACTATCGTGTTCATCCTGGGTTAACTAGCTACTAGCTATCGTGTTCATCCTGGGTTAACTAGCTACTAGCTATCCTGTTCATCCTGGGTTAACTAGCTACTAGCTATCGTGTTCATCCTGGGTTAACTAGCTAGTAGCTATCCTGTTCATCCTGGGTTAACTAGCTACTAACTATCGTGTTCATCCTCGGTTAACTAGCTACTAGCTATCCTGTTCATCCTGGGTTAACTAGTTACTAGCTATCCTGTTCATCCTCAGTTAACTAGCTATCCTGTTCATCCTGGGTTAACTAGTTACTAGCTATCCTGTTCATCCTCGGTTAACTAGCTATCCTGTTCATCCTCAGTTAACTAGTTACTAGCTATCCTGTTCATCCTCGGTTAACTAGCTACTATCTATCCTGTAATCAAACCTCCCCCTACATCTACCCCAATCTGTTCATCCTGCCTCCCTGTCCAAGGTTCACCCATTCTCACTATTGAATAGGTTATATTAACTTCCATACATCCTACTGTAAACATGGCAACAACAAAAAATCTGTTGTACGTTCTCTTCTATATCCTCTATGTTCTCTTGTGATAACCAGAGGTCTACTACTCAGGTCTTCTACTACGGGGAGTATTGGAGGGCAAAACACAGGGTAAGGTTGTGGTTTGGAGAGTAAACAGGTGGGCTGCTGGTTGGACCCAGAGTTTAGTGGTGTTCTAGGGGTGACGGGGGGCAGGATGGGATGAAGGGTTGGATGACGCAACAGTGAAGGTGGGAGGAGCTGATGATGGAGGAGGAGACTGTTTTGTTTGGGCTTTACCTCAGGCTCAGAGGTCAGGGGTCAGACGGGCAACGGCCAATCAGATCAGCCCGTGAAGGCCTGGAAGTGTGAGTCTGAAACAGGAAGCACAGCAAGTAAGAAGAGTGACACAGAAAAAAAAAACGCCAGGTTTTGGCTAGATGGAATACAACGACTGACCAAAAGTTGCATGGCTCCAGTCGCTTCGGGGACGACTGTAGAATTTGAGCTAAAGTCACTTCTGTCCGTAGCTGTACCCCATCTAGCCAAAACCAAAAGACCAGAACAAAATAATAAATACAACTAGGGGAATCTAGAACTTAATCAGAGCCTGTATTCACAAAGTGTCTCAGAGTAATAATGCTGATCTAGGATCAGTGTTGCCCCTTAACGTCCTAATTAATAACAAGGAGGACCTGATCCTAGACACTTTGCCTCTTAAAGGTATTCTATCCAGGCTGTATCACAACCAGCCGTGATTGGGAGTCCCATAGGGCGGCGCACAGTTGGCCCAACGTCGTCCAGGGTTTGGCCGGTGTACTCCATCATTGTAAATAAGACTTTATTCTTAACTGACTTGCATACTTAAATAAAGGTTAAATAAATAAAGGTTAAATAAATAATTTAAAAGTTGATTATTATGAGGCTGCTAGGTTTTTCTACATGGCTCTCTTTATGGTGAGAGAGCAATATTCTACGGCTCTTTTTCACCAGAATAACAAATCTGGTTTTGGAGTATAGCTGTTATTGGTGGTGATTGGAATGCCATGCTCGATGTGAATCTTGACAAGCAACCAAAGCCTACTACACTAAAGATAGGCTCTAGGTCAAAAGCTATACACCAAATGTTAGATGGGATTGGTCTAACGGATGTGTGGAGGCTTTTCAATCCTGCCAATAGAAATGATACACGTTATTCTAATCTGCATAAATCATACTGCAGGGTTGACTTGTTTCCTGGTTCCCCGGATCACCACTGATTTAGTTCAGAAATGTACTATTGGGTCTATCCATATCTCCAATCCCGCCCCAGTTTCATTCCAGCTTCCTTATTTCCAATCCAAACCCCCAGAGGTTCAATTGGCAATGTAATAAGTCTGTACTATCAGAGTCCTGCTGCAGATATTTATTCAGGTGATTGATAATGATGACAATGTTTCGTTATTAACTTTGAGGCTAAATCCTATTATATACCCACTATTGTGGTTCCAGACCCAACTGATTTGTGCAAAATAGGCAGTCCTACTCTGTCAGGAGATTGTTAGAAGTACTGCAGTATGCTAAAGTCAAAGAAAGGCGGTGCTCTAGTGGTGACATTAGATTCCCGAAGAAAGAAAACATTTGATAGAATTGAGTGGTACCATCTTTTTAAGACTGCAACAATTGTCTTTTGGAGAGGCACTCACTGACTGGGGGTCAGACTTATTTACTCAGCCCCTCAAGCAGGTGTTCCTATAAATGGCACAGTATTGCATCCCTTCCTCATAGGCTAGAGGTACAAAACAAGGGTGTCCTCAATCTCCCCTCTTATTTGCTTTGGTTATGAAACAAGCAGAGTTTATCCTCTGTCCCCAATGCTCATTCAGATATTTAATGACTTCAGTTACTTTTCTGGTTATAAGATTAATTTTGGGAAACCAATGGCTCTCCCACTTGGAAAATAAAGAAACGCGGATGATTTAGCACATGTTCCGTTCCAGCTGTCACACAGGGTGTTCAAATACCTGGGATTTTTTATTTATTTTTCTTTTGATGAGCTATTGAAAATTAATATCAATCATGTGTTTAAAACTATTAAGAAATACCTTCAAAGTTGGTCCCCTCTACCAATCTCAATGCTTGGAATAATTGGCATTATTAAAATGAATGTACTTCCCAGAATCCTCTATCCACTGCAAATGTTGCCCAACTCCATCCCTGTTTCTAGAAAAAAAATTTTTTTTAGGATGCTACATGGTTTGATTCGTAAGTTTGTGTGGAAGAATAAGCATCCTAGATTTAAACTCCAAAAATGACAGTTGCCTGTACAAAGAGGAGGATTAGCACTACCTAATTTCATATATTACCATTGGGCCTCACAAATGAGGTCTATTGTTGATTGGATAAAGAATGATGATAACTCCTCCTTCTTAGATCTGCAGGCAATTGGTTCCAAATAAGTCTCGTTCGTTGACCTACCAATTATTTGTAATGTAAATGCAATTAAGGGTTTAAAGGAGAATCTTATCATTAAAAACACCCTGAAATCTTGGAATCGAGTACGGAACCATTTTGGAATACAGAATTGCCATTCTTCTCTGTCACCAATTGTGAATAATCCTGACTTTGTACCATCCTGTCTGTATATGGGCTTTCAAAGTTGGAATGATGCTGGTATACTCAAGATGAATGATCTGTTTGATAATGGGGTATTGAAATCCTTCCAACAACTCCAAACTGAATTTAACCTCCAGCAGTCTCAGTTCTTCTGCTAATTGTAGCTCAGAAGCTATATTAACTCTGTACCTCAATATAAAACTATATTAACTCTGTACCTCAGTATAAAACTATATTAACTCTGTACCTCAATATAAAACTATATTAACTATGTACCTCAATATAAAACTATATTAACTCTGTACCTCAATATAAAACTATATTAACTCTGTACCTCAATATAAAACTCTGTACCTCAATATAAAACTATATTAACTCTGTACCTCAATATAAAACAGCCTTGAACACTAATCAATATAAAACAGCCTTGAACACTAATCAATATAAAACACCCTTGAACACTAATCAATATAAATCAGCCTTGAACACTAATCAATATAAATCAGCCTTGAACACTAATCAATATAAAACAGCATTGAACACTAATCAATATAAAACACCCTTGAACACTAATCAATATAAATCAGCCTTGAACACTAATCAATATAAATCAGCCTTGAACACTAATCAATATAAATCAGCCTTGAACACTAATCAATATAAAACAGCATTGAATACTAATCAAGCTAAAAAAAAAAACCTCTTAACTTATTCCAAGCTGTAAAAGCATCATCTGTTAGCAGAAGATGTCGAGCTATATCTGAAGGAGGATATTTGGCAAACAAACTCTGTTGAATGGCAACAACAACAAAAAAGATCATGCTCTAACAAATCCTATGAAACCAAATTCAAAAATGATTCGTAGACTCTATGTTATCCCAATTACTAGATGTAAATATGTCCTATTGTGCGTCCTAAATGTTAAACAGAACTATCTATCTATCTATCTATCCATCCATCCATCCCTCCATCCCTCCATCCCTCCCTCCCTCCATCCATCCCTCCATCCCTCCATCCCTCCATCCCTCCATCCATCCATCCATCCCTCCATCCATATATCTATCTATCTATCTATCTATCTATCTATCTATCTATCTATCTATCTATCTATCTATCTATCTATCTATCTATCTATCTATCTATCTATAGTATCTATCTATCTATCTATCTATCTATCTATCCATCCATCCATCCCTCCATCCCTCCCTCCCTCCATCCCTCCATCCATATATCTATCTATCTATCTATCTATCTATCTATCTATCTATCTATCTATCTATCTATCTATCTATCTATCTATCTATCTATCTATAGTATCTATCTATCTATCTATCTATCTATCTATCTATCTATCTGTTCAAGACACAGACAACATAAGGTCAGGGTTGGGGACTGACTGACTGACTGATTGTACTCAAACAACATTATTATCCTACATGTCTGAATTTGCATTCTACATCGTAGACAACAGTTAATTTATTCGAAAAATAAAGCTTTCATTGGCTTCAATCACTCTTACTTTGAAAATAAACTCCACGTAAATGCATCATAACACCCCCCCATATAGGTAAAAAAAAATAAAACAATCCATGACCTAATAACATTGACTTATCACACACACACACACACACACACACACACACACACACACACACACACACACACACACACACACACACACACTCCATGAATCACTTTAAACAGACTTGTATAGTATACCTACGATGGCTCTTAAACAGACTTCTATAGTATACCTACAATGGCTTTTAAACAGACTTCTATAGTATACCTATGATGGCTTTTAAACAGACTTCTATAGTATACCTACAATGGCTTTTAAACAGACTTCTATAGTATTCCTACGATGGCTCTTAAACAGACTTCTATAGTATACCTACGATGGCTTTTAAACAGACTTCTATAGTATACCTATGATGGCTCTTAAACAGACTTCTATAGTATACCTACAATGGCTTTTAAACAGACTTCTATAGTATACCTACGATGGCTCTTAAACAGACTTCTATAGTATACCTACAATGGCTTTTAAACAGACTTCTATAGTATACCTACAATTGCTTTTAAACAGACTTCTATAATATACCTACGATGGCTCTTAGACTTCTATAATATACCTACAATGGCTCTTACATTGGCTCTTGAACAGACTTCTATAGTATACCTACAATGGCTTTTAAACAGACTTCTATAGTATACCTACGATGGCTCTTAAACAGACTTCTATAGTATACCTATGATGGCTCTTAGACAGACTTCTATAGTATACCTATGATGGCTCTTAAACAGACTTCTATAGTATAACTACAATGGCTCTTACATTGGCTCTTAAACAGACTTCTATAATATACCTACAATGGCTTTTAAACAGACTTCTATTGTATACCTACGATGGCTCTTAAACAGACTTCTATAGTATACCTACAATGGCTTTTAAACAGACTTCTATAGTATACCTACGATGGCTCTTAAACAGACTTCTATAGTATACCTATGATGGCTCTTAAACAGACTTCTATAGTATACCTACGATGGCTCTTAGTTTGGCACTTAGAAATAGGTTTAACCCAGGTCCATAACATCACTTTCTAGAATAAGGACAACGGATGCAATGAAATATATTTGGATGTAATCAAAGTATCTAAAGCAAAAAGGAAATATTTGTATTACTATAATTTGAATATTATTTACACAGAATTACCAAAGTTAATGTTTGTTTAGTGCCTTTGTATGTCTGGATGATGCCTGTGAGTTTCTGCCATTTTAAATGTGCCCAGTAATTATCATTGATAAGGGAATTTATATGTTTAAAGGTAATGACTAAAGAATTGCACCCTGAACTGTAATTATGACATGATGTAAAATATATAATGAATAATTAGACAAACGTAACTATTAGTAATTATTAGATTCTGTAACATGTATAATGAATTAGAATGATAAACTTCAGTCTAATACGGTTTGGTCGAGACAAGTAGAAATGTGTGTGTGTGTGTGTGACTAAAAAAACACAGAGAACAATTAAACTGTGTTTGACCTGACCTGGTTAGAACTCTGAGAAACTTACGATAGGACAGGGAGTCCTGTCAAGGTCCCTCTAATCTCTGGGGAATGGAACTGCCAGCTTGGTAGTGATAAACAGTGGTGAGAACTATGGGGAAGGATACATCCTACCTACTGTTCGTGTGTATGTATGTGCGTAGGCTATCTACTGTTTGTGTGTAGGTATGTGCTTAAGTAGGGAAAGAGTCAGTTATAAAATGGCATGTCTTTGTATTATGGACTTTAGAACGTTCTTGTGAATAAACTTTACGGACCTTTTGCATAAAGACCCTGGGTTTACGGACCTTTTGTAAGACCCTGGGTTTAATTATTATTAAACACAGAGAATTAGTCAAAGCTTAAATAATTGTTAGTTATTATCATTGGGATTGAAAATTCTCGTGACAATCATGGAGTGTGTTTCTGCCATTTTAAAGTATGTAGACTATAGAAGTCTGTTTAAAAGCCAAAATGTAAGTTATAAAATTATATTCATTTAAATTAATTTAACATTTGAAACATTTCACAACTATTCATATTTTGCTGCACATAACATTGAGCTTCTGTGTCAGGGGCACATTCCATATGGGTGTCTGAAACCCCTCCGAAACACACACAGTAGTGAACAGACAAGACACACACAGTAAGTCAGGCACACAGCCCCGGCAGACTGTGTATGGAAGATAGAAGCACCTCTGATAGACACAGCAATCCAAAGCTAGCTTAACGGATGCAACAAACCCCCCATGGCTATCCAACTCGATGGATTTTCAATTCACAGAGCGGATAAGACATCGGTTTTAGGGAAATAGAAAGGGGGAGGGGGTATGTCTCTTCATCAACAACAAATGTTGTTCTGACTCTAACGCAGTGGAAGTCTCAACCTATTGTTCACCTGTCTTGGAATACCTGGATGGTCAAATGCCAACCCTTTTACCTCCCGAGAGAGCTTTCATCTGTTATAGCATGCTGAATATATTCCACTTCAGGACAACAACAAGCTGGCACGATGAACTGTACGAGGCTATAAACAAGCAGGAAACCATGCACCCAGAGGCTGCTTTTCTGGTTGACAGGGATTTTATGTTTGCATCACTAAGACACGTGATGCCCAACTTCCATCAGCACGTCTCCTTCGCCATTAGTTGTGATAAAGTCTTAGACCACCGTTTCTCTACACACAAGCAAGCATACAGTGGCTTGTGAAAGTATTCACCCCACCCTTGGCATTTTTCCTATTTTGTTGCCTTACAACCTGGAATTAAAATAGATTTTTTTTTTGGGGGGGGGGGGGTGTTTGTATCATTTGATTTACACAACATGTCTACCACTTTGAAGATGAAAAATATTTTTTATTGTGAAACAAACAATAAATAAGACAAAAAAACTAAAAACTTGAGCATGCATATCTATTCACCCCCCCAAAGTCAATACTTTGTAGAGCCTCCTTTTGCAGCAATTACAGCTGCAAGTCTCTTGGGTTATGTTTCTATAAGCTTGGCACATCTAGCCACTGGGATTTTTGCCCATTCTTCCCAGCAAAACTGCTCCAGCTCCTTGAAGTTGGATGGGTTCCGCTGGTGTACAGCAATCTTTAAGTCATACCACAGATTCTCAATTGGATTGAGGTCTGGGCTTTGACTAGGCCATTCCAGGACAGTTAAATGTTTCCCCTTAAACCACTTGTGTTGCTTTAGCAGTATGCTTAGGGTCATTGTCCTGCTGGAAGGTGAATCTCTGTCCCAGTCTCAAATCTCTGGAAGGAAGACTGAAACAGGTTTCCCTCAAGAATTTCCCTGTATTTAGCGCCATCCATCATTCCTTCAATTCTGAATAGAGTTTCAGAAGAAAGTTCTTTGTTTCTGGCCATTTTGAGCCTGTAATCGAACCCACAAATGCTGATGCTCCAGATACTTAACTAATCTAAAGAAGGCCAGTTTTATTGCTTCTTTAATCAGGACGACTGTTTTTAGCTGTGCTAACAAAATTGCAAAAGGATTTTCTAATGATCAATTAGCATTTTAAAATGATAAACTTGGATTAGCTAACACAACGTGCCATTGGAACAAGATCACTTTTATAGCAACACTCTCCTCCTCTCACCTTTTCTGTTTGTTTGCGGACTTCAATGAACAACACATCAGCTGTGTGTGACCAAACGAAAAAACCACAGCCTACATCGTTGTCCCCATATTAGCTAAAGTAATGTCCTAGTCAACATAGCTAATAGAACAAATGCGTTAGTAAACCCGTTACAATCATGCAGTAACATTACCGTGTATAATCAGTTTAGCAGTTACACCGGTGGGCCCCGGTGGCATTAAACTAATAAAACCAAAAGCTTACCTTGACTTGGAAGAGTTCCAGTGTTGCGTTGGATAGCCATAGCACGCTAGCTAACATAGCATCCCTCTGTTTGAATAATTATAACTTGACTTGGAAGAGTTCCAGTGTTGCGTTGGATAGCCATAGCACACTAGCTAACATAGCATCCCTCTGTTTGAATAATTATAACTTGATTTGGAAGAGTTCCAGTGTTGCGTTGGATAGCCATAGCACGCTAGCTAACATAGCATCCCTCTGTTTGAATAATTATAACTTGACTTGGAAGAGTTCCAGTGTTGCGTTGGATAGCCATAGCACGCTAGCTAACATAGCATCCCTCTGTTTGAATAATTATAACTTGACTTGGAAGAGTTCCAGTGTTGCGTTGGATAGCCATAGCACGCTAGCTAACATAGCATCCCTCTGTTTGAATAATTATAACTTGACTTGGAAGAGTTCCAGTGTTGCGTTGGATAGCCATAGCACGCTAGCTAACATAGCATCCCTCTGTTTAAATAATTAAACTAGCTGCATTTACTAGATAAAACAGAAATGTCTCTTTCTTCTCCTTCATTTTTAAAGAAATTAAGTTGTTCTAAACTGTTCAACTATTATTGTCTTTCTCTCTCTCTGAGTCAACTACTCACCACATTTTATGTACTGCAGTGCTAGCTAGCTGTAGCTTATGCTTTCAGTACAAGATTATTTCTCTGATACTTTGATTGGGTGGACAACATGTCAGTTCATGCTGCAAGAGCTCTGATAGGTTGGAAGATGTCCTCCGGAAGTTGTCATAATTACTGAGTAAGTCTATGGAAGGGGGTGAGAACCATGAGCCTCCTAGGTTTTGTATTGAAGTCAATGTACCAAGAGGAGGACGGAAGCTAGCTATCCTCCGGCAACACCGTGGCTCTACCCTACAGAGTGCTGTTGAGGCTATTTTTAACCTTTATTTAACTAGGCAAGTCAGTTAAGAACAAATTCTTATTTTACAATGAAGGGCTACCCCGAACAAACCCTCCTCTAACCCGGAATACACTGGGCCAATGGGACTCCCACTCACGGCCGGTTGTGATACAGCCCGGGATCGAACCGGGTCTGTAGTGACGCCTTAGACCGCTGCGCCACTCGAGAGACCCTCCTGTAGACCTTCATTGCAAAACAGTATGTTATAATCAATTATTCGGTGACGTGAATATATTTAGCATAGTTTTATCTAAAAAGGATAACTTTTTCAATGTTTCACTATTTTTATGAAATCTACTGAGGAGGATGGTCTTCCCCTTCCTCCTCTGGGGAGCCTCCACTGATTCACACCCCTTGACTTTTTCCATATTTTGTTGTGTTACAACCTGAATCTTAAATGGATTATATTGCGATTTTTTTGCCACTGGTTTAAACACATTACCCCATAAGCGAATTATGTTTTTCGAAAAGTATACAAATGTATAAAAAATTAAAAGCTGAAATGTCCCGAGTCAATAAGTATTCAACCCCTTTGTTATGACAAGCCTAAATAAGTCCAGGAGTAAAAATGTGCTTAACAAGTCCAACATAAATTGCATGGACTCATTCTGTGTGCAACAATCGTGTTTAAAGTGATTTTTGAATGACTACCTCATCCATGTACCCCAGATATACAATTATCTGTAAGGTCGAGCAGTGAATTTCAAACACAGATTCAACCAGGGAGGTTTTTTTAATGCCTCGCAAAGAAGGGCACCTATTGGTAGATGGGTAAAAAAAAAAATCAAAAGCAGATACTGAATATCCCTTTGAGCATGGTGAAGTTATTAATTACACTTTAGGTGGTATATCAATACACCCAGTCACTACAAAGACACAGGCATCCTTCCTAACTCAGTTGCCAGGGAGGAAGGAAAGCGCTCTGGGATTTCACCATGAAGCCAATGGTGACTTTAAAACAGTTACAGAGTTGAATGGCTGTGATAGGAGAAAACTGAGGATGGATCAACAACACTGTAATTACTCCACAATACTAACCTAAATGACAGAGTGAAAAGAAAGAAGCCTGTACAGAATAAAAACATTCCAAAACATGCATCTTGTTTGCAACAGGGCACTAAAGTAACTAAAATGTCCTGAATACAAAGTGTTATGAATACAACACAACACATTACTGAGTACCTCTTTCCATATTTTAAAGCATAGCGGTGGCTGCATCATGTTATGGGTATGCTTGTAATCATCAAGGACTGGAGAGTATTTTGGGATTTAAAAAAATTACGGAAAGGAGCTAAGCATATGCAAAATCCTAGAGGAACACCTGGTTTCCACCAGACACCGGGAGATTAATTCACCTTTCATTAGGACAATAACCTAAAACACAAGGCCAAATCTTGCTTACCAAGAAGACAGTGAATGTTCCTAAGTGGCCTATTTACAGTTTGGACTTAATTCTGCTTGAAAATCTATGGCAAAACTTTAAAATGGCTGTCTAGAAACGATCAACAAGCAACTTGACAGACGTTTTTTTTAAGAATAATGTGCAGATATTGTACAATCCAGATGTGCAAAGCTCTTAGAGACTTACCCAGAAAGACTCACAGATGTAATCGCTGCCAAAGCTGATTCTAACATGTATTGACTGATGGGTGTAGATTGGGGAGAATTCTTTTTTTTAAATTAATGTTGAACTCAGGCTGTAACACAACAAAATGTGGAATTAGTCTAGGGGTATGAATACTTTCTGAAGGCAGTGTAAATGCATGGTTAATTAAACATGTGAATACCTCCCTCCATCCCTCACTGTGTAAACACACCTACACTGACACACTTACACACACAGTCACACTAACACCCGGACACATACACTCGCACACACGCACACACGCACACACACACCACCACACACACCACCACACACACACCACCACACACACACCACCTCAGACTCACCACCACACACACACACCACCACAGACTCACCACCACACACACACTCACACACTAACATGAAGCCACTACTTATTCTGATGCCATACTGTTGATCATTATTATTATCATAATTATTATTATCATTATTATTATTATTATCATTATTATTATCATTATTATCATTATTATTATTATCATTATTATTATTATCATTATTATCATTATTATTATCATTATTATCATTATTATTATCATTATTATCATTGTTATTATCATTATTATTATTATTATTATCATCATTATTATTATCATTGTTATTATAATTATTATCATTGTTATTATCATTATTATCATTATTATTATCATTATTATCATTATTATTATCATTATTATTATCATTATTATTATCATTATTATCAATATTATTATCATTATTATCATCTGTCACGTCCTGACCAGGTAAAGAGGTCATTTGCCATAGTAATATGGTCAGGGCGTGGCAGGGGGATGTTTTGTGTGGGTTTTGGGGTTTTCTGTTTCTATGTGGGAGTGTTCTAGTTTTCTATTTCTATGTGTTGTTTTTCCATGTTTGGCCGGGTATGGTTTCCAATCAGAGGCAGGTGTCTTTCGTTGTCTCTGATTGGAAGCCATACTTAGGCAGCCTGTTTTCCTTTGGGGTTTGTGGGTAGTTGTGTTTCTATTTAGTCTAAGTGTACCTGACGGGACTGTCGTTGATCGTTTTGTTGTTTTTCGTTAAAGTGTCTTCATTAAAGAATTAAGAATGAGCACTATCCACGCCGCGTCTTGGCCTCCCTTCAACAACCCCTGTGACAGTTATCATTATTATCAATATTATTATCATTATTATCATTATTATTATCATTATTATTATTATTATCATTATTATTATCATTATTATCAATATTATTATCATTATTATTATCATTATTATTATCATTATTATAATAATAATTATTATTATTATCATTATTATTATCACTATCATTATTGTTAGCATTATTATCATTATTATAATAATACTTATTACAATAATTATAATTATAATCATTATTACCATTATCGCTATTATGAACATTATTATTATTAATATGATCGTTATTATCATTATTATTATTCATATCATTATCATTATTATTAGCAATATTTTTATTCATATTATCATTATCATTATTATCATTATTAATATCATTATCATTATTATCATTATTAATATCATTATCATTGTTATCATTATCATTATTCATATCATTATCATTATCAATATTATTATTCATATTATCATTATTATTGTCATCATTATTATTATTATCATCATTATTATTAATAATATTGTTATTATTATTTTCATTATTGTTACTATCATTATTTTTATTTATATTATTACTATTATCATTATTACTATTATTATTTATATACCAGTCATTATTTTCTGCTACCAGTCACTTTCAAGAAATCCCTGTATACTCCAGTAGCCCTGACTACATGTCCATATCTACCTCAATACTCCAGTATCCCTGCCTACATGTCCATATCTACCTCAATACTCCAGTATCCCTGACTACATGTCCATATCTACCTCAATACTCCAGTATCCCTGACTACATGTCCATATCTACCTCAATACTCCAGTATCCCTGCCTACATGTCCATATCTACCTCAATACTCCAGTATCCCTGACTACATGTCCATATCTACCTCAATACTCCAGTATCCCTGACTACATGTCCATATCTTCCTCAATACTCCAGTATCCCTGACTACAGGTCCATATCTACCTCAATACTCCAGTATCCCTGACTACATGTCCATATCTTCCTCAATACTCCAGTATCCCTGACTACATGTCCATAT
>NC_042980.1:48134377-48299377 GCF_901001165.1 Salmo trutta
CCATTGATGAGCACGGTCTGGATGAGGAGAGGGAGGGATACAGGAAGGGGTTAGGAGGGATACAGGAGTGGATGGATTACCATTGATGAGCACGGTCTGGATGAGGAGAGGGAGGGATACAGGAAGGGGTTAGGAGGGACACAGAGTGGATGGATTACCATTGATGAGCACGGTCTGGATGAGGAGAGGGAGGGATACAGGAAGGGGTTAGGAGGGATACAGGAGTGGATGGATTACCATTGATGAGCACGGTCTGGATGAGGAGAGGGAGGGATACAGGAAGGGGTTAGGAGGGATACAGGAGTGGATGGATTACCATTGATGAGCACGGTCTGGATGAGGAGAGGGAGGGATACAGGAAGGGGTTAGGAGGGATACAGGAGTGGATGGATTACCATTGATGAGCACGGTCTGGATGAGGAGAGGGAGGGATACAGGAAGGGGTTAGGAGGGATACAGGAGTGGATGGATTACCATTGATGAGCACGGTCTGGATGAGGAGAGGGAGGGATACAGGAAGGGGTTAGGAGGGATACAGGAGTGGATGGATTACCATTGATGAGCACGGTCTGGATGAGGAGAGGGAGGGATACAGGAAGGGGTTAGGAGGGATACAGGAGTGGATGGATTACCATTGATGAGCACGGTCTGGATGAGGAGAGGGAGGGATACAGGAAGGGGTTAGGAGGGATACAGGAGTGGATGGATTACCATTGATGAGCACGGTCTGGATGAGGAGAGGGAGGGATACAGGAAGGGGTTAGGAGGGATACAGGAGTGGATGGATTACCATTGATGAGCACGGTCTGGATGAGGAGAGGGAGGGATACAGGAAGGGGTTAGGAGGGATACAGGAGTGGATGGATTACCATTGATGAGCACGGTCTGGATGAGGAGAGGGAGGGATACAGGAAGGGGTTAGGAGGGATACAGGAGTGGATGGATTACCATTGATGAGCACGGTCTGGATGAGGAGAGGGAGGGATACAGGAAGGGGTTAGGAGGGATACAGGAGTGGATGGATTACCATTGATGAGCACGGTCTGGATGAGGAGAGGGAGGGATACAGGAAGGGGTTAGGAGGGATACAGGAGTGGATGGATTACCATTGATGAGCACGGTCTGGATGAGGAGAGGGAGGGATACAGGAAGGGGTTAGGAGGGATACAGGAGTGGATGGATTACCATTGATGAGCACGGTCTGGATGAGGAGAGGGAGGGATACAGGAAGGGGTTAGGAGGGACACAGAGTGGATGGATTACCATTGATGAGCACGGTCTGGATGAGGAGAGGGAGGGATACAGGAAGGGGTTAGGAGGGATACAGGAGTGGATGGATTACCATTGATGAGCACGGTCTGGATGAGGAGAGGGAGGGATACAGGAAGGGGTTAGGAGGGATACAGGAGTGGATGGATTACCATTGATGAGCACGGTCTGGATGAGGAGAGGGAGGGATACAGGAAGGGGTTAGGAGGGATACAGGAGTGGATGGATTACCATTGATGAGCACGGTCTGGATGAGGAGAGGGAGGGATACAGGAAGGGGTTAGGAGGGATACAGGAGTGGATGGATTACCATTGATGAGCACGGTCTGGATGAGGAGAGGGAGGGATACAGGAAGGGGTTAGGAGGGATACAGGAGTGGATGGATTACCATTGATGAGCACGGTCTGGATGAGGAGAGGGAGGGATACAGGAAGGGGTTAGGAGGGATACAGGAGTGGATGGATTACCATTGATGAGCACGGTCTGGATGAGGAGAGGGAGGGATACAGGAAGGGGTTAGGAGGGATACAGGAGTGGATGGATTACCATTGATGAGCACGGTCTGGATGAGGAGAGGGAGGGATACAGGAAGGGGTTAGGAGGGATACAGGAGTGGATGGATTACCATTGATGAGCACGGTCTGGATGAGGAGAGGGAGGGATACAGGAAGGGGTTAGGAGGGATACAGGAGTGGATGGATTACCATTGATGAGCACGGTCTGGATGAGGAGAGGGAGGGATACAGGAAGGGGTTAGGAGGGATACAGGAGTGGATGGATTACCATTGATGAGCACGGTCTTCAAGAGCCCGTCTTCCTCGATCTCTGTTCTCTCCTGACCGTTTTCTTTGATCCTGTTGACAAGAACAGTCAGTCACATCATATTTAGGGAGCCAGTAAACATGTTTCCCTCACATGACCGTGCACTGTAACACAAACACTGTAACAAATGGTACCAGACTGAAAAACAGCTTCTATCTCAAGGCCATCAGACTGTTAAACAGCCGTCATTAACGTTGAGTGGCTGCTGCCAACATACTGACTCAAATCTAGCCACTTTAATAAATGTATGTAACAAATGTATCACTAGCCACTTCAAACAATGCCACTTTATATAATGTTTACATACCCTACATTACTCATCTCATACAGTGGGGGGAAAAAGTATTTGATCCCCTGCTGATTTTGTATGTTTGTCCACTGATAAAGAAAGGATCAGTCTATAATTTTAATGGTAGGTTTTTTTTGAACAGTGAGAGACAGAATAACAACAAAAATATCCAGAAAAACGCATGTCAAAAATGTTATAAAATGATTTGCATTTTAATGAGGGAAATAAGTATTTGACCCCTCTCAATCAGAAAGATTTCTGGCTCCCAGGTGTCTTTTATACAGGTAACGAGCTGAGATTAGGAGCACACTCTTAAAGGGAGTGCTTCTAATCTCAGTTTGTTACCTGTATAAAAGACACCTGTCCACAGAAGCAATCAATCAATCAGATTCCAAACTCTCCACCACGGCCAAGACCAAAGAGCTTTCCAAGGATATCAGGGACAAGATTGTAGACCTACACAAGGCTGGAATGGGCTACAAGACCATTGCCAAGCAGCTTGGTGAGAAGGTGACAACAGTTGGTGCGATGATTCGCAAATGGAAGAAACACAAAAGAACTGTCAATCTCCCTCGGCCTGGGGCTCCATGCAAGATCTCACCTCGTGGAGTTGCAATGATCATGAGAACGGTGAGGAATCAGCCCAGAACTACACAGGAGGATCTTGTCAATGATCTCAAGGCAGCTGGGACCATAGTCACCAAGAAAACAATTGGTAACACACTACGCCGTGAAGGACTGAAATCCTGCAGCGCCCGCAAGGTCCCCCTGGTCAAGAATACATATACATGCCCGTCTGAAGTTTGCCAATGAACATCTGAATGATTCAGAGGACAACTGGTGAAAGTGTTGTGGTCAGATGAGACCAAAATGGAGCTCTTTGGCATCAACTCAACTCGCCGTGTTTGGAGGAAGAGGAATGCTGCCTATGGCCCCAAGAACACCACCCCCACCGTCAAACATCGAGGTGGAAACATTATGCTTTGGGGGTGTTTTTCTGCTAAGGGGACAGGACAACTTCACCGCATCAAAGGGACGATGGACGGGTCCATGTACCGTCAAATCTTGGGTGAGAACCTCCTTCCCTCAGCCAGGGCATTGAAAATGGGTCGTGGATGGGTATTCCAGCATGACAATGACACAAAAAACACACGGCCAAGGCAACAAAGGAGTGGCTCAAGAAGAAGCACATTAAGGTCCTGGAGTGGCCTAGCCAGTCTCCAGACCTTAATCCCATAGAAAATCTGTGGAGGGAGCTGAAGGTTCGAGTTGCCAAACGTCAGCCTCGAAACCTTAATGACTTGGAGAAGATCTGCAAAGAGGAGTGGGACAAAATCCCTCCTGAGATGTGTGCAAACCGGTGGCCAACTACAAGAAACGTCTGACCTCTGTGATTGCCAACAAGGGTTTTGCCACCAAGTACTAAGTCATGTTTTGCAGAAGGGTCAAATACTTATTTCCCTCATTAAAATGCAAATCATTTTATAACATTTTTGACATGCGTTTTTCTGGATATTTTTGTTGTTATTCTGTCTCTCACTGTTCAAATAAACCTACCATTAAAATTATAGACTGATCATTTCTTTGTCAGTGGGCAAACATACAAAATCAGCAGGGGATCAAATACTTTTTCCCCCCACTGTATGTATATACTGTACTCTATACCATCTACTGCATCTTGCCTATGCCGTTCGGCCATCACTCATTCATATATTTTTATGTCAATATTCTTATTCATTCCTTTACACTTGTGTGCAAAAGGTAGTTGTTGTGAAATTGTTAGGTTATATTACTTGTTAGATATTACTGCATGGTCGGAACTAGAAACACAAGCATTTCGCTACACTCGCATTAATATCTGCTAACCATGTCTATGTGACCAATAACATTTGATTTGATTTTGATTTGATTTTACCATTTGCCCAAGTGTTTTACACTAAATAGGGTTTATGGTGCAATTTGGGATACAGATTTTACTGACTTCTTGGTGGTGGTGCGTTTCCCGTTGATGAGACGCGTAGAAGTGGAGACAGACTTGAAATTCCCCATCCCTCCTCCGATGCTGTCCATCCAATCCATTCCCCCCATGGAGGATGAGGAAGAGGTGAAGTCACGCACTGTGAAAGAGGGAAGAGGAGGAAGAGGTGAAGTCATGCACTGTGAAAGAGGGAGGAGGAGGAGGAAGAAGTGAAGTCATGCACTGTGAAAGAGGGAAGAGGAGGAAGAGGTGAAGTCATGAACTGTGAAAGAGGGAGGAAGAGGTGAAGGCATGCACTGTGAAAGAGGGAGGAGGAGGAAGAGGTGAAGTCATGCACTGTGAAAGAGGGAGGAGGAGGAAGAGGTGAAGTCATGCACTGTGAAAGAGGGGGGAGGAGGAAGAGGTGAAGTCATGCACTGTGAAAGAGGGAGGAGGAGGAAGAGGTGAAGTCATGCACTGTGAAAGAGGGAGGAAGAGGTGAAGTCATGCACTGTGAAAGAGGGAGGAGGAGGAAGAGGTGAAGTCATGCACTGTGAAAGAGGGGGGAGGAAGAGGAAGAGGTGAAGTCATGCACTGTGAAAGAGGGAGGAAGAGGAAGAGGTGAAGTCATGCACTGTGAAAGAGGGAGGAAGAGGTGAAGTCATGCACTGTGAAAGAGGGAGGACCAGTCAGATAAACTGTGTTAATACCCTCTTATTATAGAACTGTGTTGTTGTGTTATGTGTTAATACCATCTTATTTTCCATTGTGTCCCAAATGACACCCTATTCTCTATATAGTACACTACTTTTGACCAGAGCCATATGAGCGCAGTCGAAAGTAGTGCACTACATAGGGTGCCATTTGGGATCCAGACATTAAGTTATTACTGACCTCCAGCAGAGGGGAAGGAGAAAAACCGGCTTGGGCCGAGCCTCGAAGTGCCAGGATGTCCATGGAAGCCACTGTGCATCCCTCCTCCGAAGGCAAAGTCATCTGAGAGGACAGCGATAACAGAGAGACTATGAGAACAGCGATAACAGAGAGACTGAGAACAGTGATAACAGAGAGACTGAGAACAGCGATAACAGAGACTGAGAACAGTGATAACAGAGAGACTGAGAACAGCGATAACAGAGACTGAGAACAGCGATAACAGAGAGACTATGAGAACAGCGATAACAGAGAGACTGAGAACAGTGATAACAGAGAGACTGAGAACAGCGATAACAGAGACTGAGAACAGTGATAACAGAGAGACTGAGAACAGCGATAACAGAGACTGAGAACAGCGATAACAGAGAGACTGAGAACAGCGATAACAGAGAGACTATGAGAACAGTGATAACAGAGAGACCGAGAACAGTGATAACAGAGAGACTGAGAACAGTGATAACAGAGAGACTGAGAACAGCGATAACAGAGAGACTGAGAACAGTGATAACAGAGAGACTGAGAACAGTGATAACAGGGAGACTGAGAACAGTGATAACAGAGAGACTATGAGGACAGTGATAACAGGGAGACTGAGAACAGTGATAACAGAGAGACTATGATGACAGTGATAACAGAGAGACTGAGAACAGTGATAACAGAGAGACTATGAGGACAGTGATAACAGAGAGACTATGAGGACAGTGATAACAGAGAGACTATGAAACATAGGAAGAAGCAGGTAGTGTTCTGCTTTGTGTGAACTGCTGCGATTCCCCTACGAACTGGTTTCCCGGTCAGATTTAGCCTCGACTAAGGAACACATAAAGACATAGGACATTGTTGAAGGACTGTAGGATATTGGTCAGACCTACCGAAGAAATTTGCAAAAGGATCCTGGCCTCCAAAGAATTCTTGAAACACTTCCTCTGGACTCCGGAATGTAAAGGTGAACCCTGGGAAGTCTTCTGGGGTGGGATGGCTACTGGAGCCTGGAGGGAGGGAGGGAGGGAGGGAAGGAGGGAGGGAGGGAGGGAGGGAGGGAGGGAGGGAGGGAAGGAGGGAGGGAGGGAGGGAGGGAGGGAGGGAGGGAGGGAGGGAGGGAAGGAGGGAGGGAGGGAGGGAGGGAGGGAGGGAGGGAGGGAGGGAGGGAGGGAGGGAGGGAGGGAAGGAGGGAGGGAGGGAGGGAGGGAGGGAGGGAAGGAGGGAGGGAGGGAGGGAGGGAGGGAGGGAAGGAGGGAGGGAGGGAGGGAAGGAGGGAGGGAGGGAGGGAGGGAGGGAGGGAGGGAGGGAGGGAAGGAGGGAGGGAGGGAGGGAGGGAGGGAGGGAGGGAGGGAGGGAGGGAGGGAAGGAGGGAGGGAGGGAGGGAGGGATGGAAGGAAGGAAGGATGGAAGGAAGGAGGGAGGGAGGGAGGGAGGGAAGGAAGGAAGGAAGGAAGGAAGGAAGGAAGGAAGGAAGGAAGGGAGGGAGGGAGGGAGGGAGGGAGGGAGGGAGGGGATAAATACATTTTGATTGATTAATATGGACACTACCAACATTGTTGATCAAAAACAGAACAGAATAGAATAGATCATGTAGTTGTAGACAAGTCTATAAAACTCGACTTGCGTAAACCCCTGGTTCTATGAAAAGCCTTGCAGCTAGCTAGCCAAGTTAGCTAAAGTCTTTGCGACAAGGGCAAACCAAGTCTCGATAGCTAGCCATGTGGCGCTAGCTAAACTGAGACTGACGAGTAGAGAAATTAATTCTACTTGAAGCAAAACATTATTTTCGATCAGTACTCAACACTATCGATCAAGAGCTGAAGTCCGACGTTCAGCCATGTTAACCTCACGGTCCGACGTTCAGCAGAGTTAACCTCACGGTCCGACGTTCAGCAGAGTTAACCTCACGGTCCGACGTTCAGCAGAGTTAACCTCACGGTCCTACGTTCAGCAGAGTTAACCTCACGGTCCTACGTTCAGCAGAGTTAACCTGACGGTTCCACTGACAATGGTTCAGTAGGAAGACAGGAATCTAGTCGTACTGAGGAGAGTTTTTTTTTGTGAACGCAGTCACTTCCGCAAGGAAGAGAGGCGAGAATGACCAATTGGCGGACAAGTGGCTCCCTTTTATGAAGGATAGGGGCTCAACCTCATTCGCCACTTGACCTGTCCGTCTCCAACAGACGCTATGTGATTGCATACTTCCGAGCTTGTGACTCGTCCTAAAGGCGTATCCCATAAGGGATAGCTCAAAACGTGTATTAGAAATAGAATCACGAGAGATAAAACAGAGAGATTCTTTCACCTGTGTTGTTGGGAATTCTGTCTTTGCCATAGGTATCATACGCCTCTCGTTTACTCCCTGTAAAGATAAGGAGACTGACTGTTATTAAACACCAAGTCCACAGAACAGTTGAGAAGGGGTAATAATTACGTTCATTCTAGGTTTTAATAACAGGTTAAGGTATGTCTTACGGTCTGACAGAACTTCATAAGCCTCAGCCAGCTCCTTAAACTTCCCTTCCGCCTCCTCCTTGTTGTCTGGGTTCTTGTCCGGATGCCATCGCAGAGCCTGTTTCCTGTACCTTTACAAAACAAACACAGTAACATATTCAATACCACAGTAACTATTTTCAATAGCTAAATGTAGACCTATAAAGGGGCCTCTAAATGTATTAGAGCAGCGTCTTACTGTAAGAGAAAATTATTCCCTTTTGGAGGGGACAGCAAAACAGAGGACAAGCCTAAAAGACTATAGAAGACTATAGGAAACACATATGCAGAAGACTGACAGGACACAACATTTGATGCAGGAGACAAAATCTGAGCATTGGGCTGAAAGAAAGAGAGGATCGTTGGTAATTCAATGCCCCTCCAGGAGAGAGAGAGTTAGAGAGAGAGTTAGAGAGAGAGAGAGAGAGAGTTAGAGAGAGAGAGAGAGAGAGATAGAGAGAGAGACGGATGGGGATGAATCATCCTTATTGAAATGGTGCTGAGTCATGAAACGGAGGCCGCATTCCAAATGGCACACCATTCCCTACATAGTGCACTTCCCTGTCTGGCGTTGGTCAAAAGTAGTGCACTATGTAGGGAATAGGGTATAATTTGGGATACATGTTGAGTCATTAATGTTTAAAAAGGCTTCTGTGTCTGTCCAGTAACTCTATCAGTCTGTGTGGTTGTGTCTGTCCAGTAACTCTATCAGTCTGTGTGGTTGTGTCTGTCCAGTAACTCTATCAGTCTGTGTGGTTGTGTCTGTCCAGTAACTCTATCAGTCTGTGTGGTTGTGTCTGTCCAGTAACTCTATCAGTCTGTGTGGTTGTGTCTGTCCAGTAACTCTATCAGTCTGTGTGGTTGTGTCTGTCCAGTAACTCTATCAGTCTGTGTGGTTGAGCTATCAATAGCTACTGTAAGGATATACAGATAAACCAGTCTAATATTTAACCTATAAATATACAGATAAAAGATACATGTCTGAGATTTAAAACGTAACACAGCCTGTCATGAAGACCTGTTTAATATTCAGAACATAGAATTAACATGAACCATAAAGGCCTAGTATAGAGCCACTGTATAGAATGAAGTAGGGGACTGTCAATGTTTTTGACCCCTAGATGTTTTGTACACCTCCCCAAAGCAGCTTGTCAATGTTTTTGACCCCTAGATGTTTTGTACACCTCCACAAAGCAGCTTGTCAATGTTTTTGACCCTAGATGTTTTGTACACCTCCACAAAGCAGCTTGTCAATGTTTTTGACCCCTAGATGTTTTGTACACCTCCACAAAGCAGCTTGTCAATGTTTTTGACCCCTAGATGTTTTGTACACCTCCCCAAAGCAGCTTGTCAATGTTTTTGACCCCTAGAAGTTGACCCCTGAAAAACCTTTGGTCAGGTCTGTCTTGTAAAAGAGATGTTTAATCTCAATGAGACTAACCTGGTCAAATAAACTACAGTATGAATCCTGTACTTACGCCTTCTTGATGTCCTCCGGAGAGGCACTTTGTGACACTCCCAGAACATTATAATAATCCACCATGTCTTCTTCACTCACCCCACTGCAACTGTTGACGACAAAAACAACAACCTCATCAGAGTAGAATACACTCAAGTAGTTTCTCAAAGACATCAAGTGGTCATGTGAATGAATCTGTTTAGACCCCTTTACAGTACGACTCATCTGATCACATATAGGGGCGGCAGGGTAGCCTAGTGGTTAGAGTGTAGGGGCGGCAGGTAGCCTAGTGGTTAGAGTGTAGGGACGGCAGGGTAGCCTAGTGGTTAGAGTGTAGGGGCGGCAGGTAGCCTAGTGGTTAGAGTGTAGGGGCGGCAGGTAGCCTAGTGGTTAGAGTGTAGGGGCGGCAGGTAATCTAGTGGTTAGAGTGTAGGGACGGCAGGGTAGCCTAGTGGGTAGAGTGTAGGGACGGCAGGTAGTCTGGTGGTTAGAGTGTAGGGGTGGCAGGTAGCCTAGTGGTTAGAGTGTAGGGGGCGGCAGGTAGCCTAGTGGTTAGAGTGTAGGGACAGCAGGTAGCCTAGTGGTTAGAGTGTAGGGGCGGCAGGTAGCCTAGTGTTTAGAGTGTAGGGGCGGCAGGTAGCCTAGTGGTTAGAGTGTAGGGGCGGCAGGGTAGCCTAGTGGTTAGAGTGTAGGGGCGGCAGGTAGCCTAGTGGTTAGAGTGTAGGGACGGCAGGGTAGCCTAGTGGGTAGAGTGTAGGGACGGCAGGTAGTCTGGTGGTTAGAGTGTAGGGGTGGCAGGTAGCCTAGTGGTTAGAGTGTAGGGGGCGGCAGGTAGCCTAGTGGTTAGAGTGTAGGGGTGGCAGGTAGCCTAGTGGTTAGAGTGTAGGGGCGGCAGGTAGCCTAGTGGTTAGAGTGTAGGGGGGGCAGGTAGCCTAGTGGTTAGAGTGTAGGGGCGGCAGGTAGCCTAGTGGTTAGAGTGTAGGGGCGGCAGGGTAGCCTAGTGGTTAGAGTGTAGGGACGGCAGGGTAGCCTAGTGGTTAGAGTGTAGGGACGGCAGGTAGTCTAGTGGTTAGAGTGTAGGGGTGGCAGGTAGCCTAGTGGTTAGAGTGTAGGGGGCGGCAGGTAGCCTAGTGGTTAGAGTGTAGGGGTGGCAGGTAGCCTAGTGGTTAGAGTGTAGGGGCGGCAGGTAGCCTAGTGGTTAGAGTGGAGGGGAGGCAGGTAACCTAGTGGTTAGAGTGGAGGGGGGGCAGGTAGCCTAGTGGTTAGAGTGTAGGGGCGGCAGGTAGCCTAGTGGTTAGAGTGTAGGGGCGGCAGGTAGCCTAGTGGTTAGAGTGTAGGGGGGGCAGGTAGCCTAGTGGTTAGAGTGTAGGGGCGGCAGGTAGCCTAGTGGTTAGAGTGTAGGGGCGGCAGGGTAGCCTAGTGGTTAGAGTGTAGGGACGGCAGGGTAGCCTAGTGGTTAGAGTGTAGGGACGGCAGGTAGTCTAGTGGTTAGAGTGTAGGGGTGGCAGGTAGCCTAGTGGTTAGAGTGTAGGGGGCTGCAGGTAGCCTAGTGGTTAGAGTGTAGGGGTGGCAGGTAGCCTAGTGGTTAGAGTGTAGGGGCGGCAGGTAGCCTAGTGGTTCGAGTGTAGGGGGGGCAGGTAGCCTAGTGGTTAGAGTGTAGGGGCGGCAGGTAGCCTAGTGGTTAGAGTGTAGGGGCGGCAGGTAGCCTAGTGGTTAGAGTGTAGGGGTGGCAGGTAGCCTAGTGGTTAGAGTGGAGGGGCGGCAGGGTAGCCTAGTGGTTAGAGTGTAGGGACGGCAGGGTAGCCTAGTGGTTAGAGTGTAGGGACGGCAGGTAGTCTAGTGGTTAGAGTGTAGGGGTGGCAGGTAGCCTACTGGTTAGAGTGTAGGGGGCTGCAGGTAGCCTAGTGGTTAGAGTGTAGGGGTGGCAGGTAGCCTAGTGGTTAGAGTGTAGGGGCGGCAGGTAGCCTAGTGGTTCGAGTGTAGGGGGGGCAGGTAGCCTAGTGGTTAGAGTGTAGGGGCGGCAGGTAGTCTAGTGGTTAGAGTGTAGGGGCGGCAGGTAGCCTAGTGGTTAGAGTGTAGGGGCGGCAGGTAGCCTAGTGGTTAGAGTGTAGGGGCGGCAGGTAGCCTAGTGGTTAGAGTGTAGGGGCGGCAGGTAGCCTAGTGGTTAGAGTGTAGGGACGGCAGGTAGCCTAGTGGTTAGAGTGTAGGGGCGGCAGGTAGCCTAGTGGTTAGAGTGTAGGGGTGGCAGGTAGTCTAGTGGTTAGAGTGTAGGGGTGGCAGGTAGCCTAGTGGTTAGAGTGTAGGGACAGCAGGTAGTCTAGTGGTTAGAGTGTAGGGGCGGCAGGTAGCCTAGTGGTTAGAGTGTAGGGGCGGCAGGTAGTCTAGTGGTTAGAGTGTAGGGGCGGCAGGTAGCCTAGTGGTTAGAGTGTAGGGGCGGCAGGTAGTCTAGTGGTTAGAGTGTAGGGGTGGCAGGTAGCCTAGTGGTTAGAGTGTAGGGGGCGGCAGGTAGCCTAGTGGTTAGAGTGGAGGGGCGGCAGGTAGCCTAGTGGTTAGAGTGTAGGGGCGGCAGGTAGCCTAGTGGTTAGAGTGTAGGGGCGGCAGGTAGCCTAGTGGTTAGAGTGTAGGGGTGGCAGGTAGCCTAGTGGTTAGAGTGTTGGGGCGGCAGGTAGTCTAGTGGTTAGAGTGTAGGGGCGGCAGGTAGCCTAGTGGTTAGAGTGTAGGGACAGCAGGTAGCCTAGTGGTTAGAGTGTAGGGGCGGCAGGTAGCCTAGTGTTTAGAGTGTAGGGGGGGCAGGTAGCCTAGTGGTTAGAGTGTAGAGGTGGCAGGTAGCCTAGTGGTT
This sequence comes from Salmo trutta, assembly GCF_901001165.1. Classification (NCBI taxonomy): domain Eukaryota; kingdom Metazoa; phylum Chordata; class Actinopteri; order Salmoniformes; family Salmonidae; genus Salmo; species Salmo trutta. Next base: position 48,146,425 of record NC_042980.1, read on the forward strand.
AGAGTGTAGGGGCGGCAGGTAGCCTAGTGGTTAGAGTGTAGGGGCGGCAGGTAGCCTAGTGGTTAGAGTGGAGGGGCGGCAGGCAGTCTAGTGGTTAGAGTGTAGGGGTGGCAGGTAGCCTAGTGGTTAGAGTGTAGGGGCGGCAGGTAGCCTAGTGGTTAGAGTGTAGGGGCGGCAGGTAGCCTAGTGGTTAGAGTGTAGGGGTGGCAGGTAGTCTAGTGGTTAGAGTGTAGGGGCGGCAGGTAGCCTAGTGATTAGAGTGGAGGAACGGCAGGTAGCCTAGTGGTTAGAGTGTAGGGGCGGCAGGTAGCCTAGTGGTTAGAGTGTAGGGGGGGCAGGTAGTCTAGTGATTAGAGTGGAGGAACGGCAGGTAGCCTAGTGGTTAGAGTGTAGGGGGTGGCAGGTAGCCTAGTGGTTAGAGTGTAGAGGAGGCAGGTAGCCTAGTGGTTAGAGTGTAGGGGCGGCAGGTAGTCTAGTGGTTAGAGTGTAGGGGTGGCAGGTAGCCTAGTGGTTAGAGTGTAGGGGCGGCAGGTAGCCTAGTGGTTAGAGTGTAGGGGCAGCAGGTAGCCTAGTGGTTAGAGTGTAGGGGGCGGCAGGTAGCCTAGTGGTTAGAGTGGAGGGGCGGCAGGCAGTCTAGTGGTTAGAGTGTAGGGGTGGCAGGTAGCCTAGTGGTTAGAGTGTAGGGGCGGCAGGTAGCCTAGTGGTTAGAGTGTAGGGGCGGCAGGTAGCCTAGTGGTTAGAGTGGAGGGGCGGCAGGCAGTCTAGTGGTTAGAGTGTAGGGGTGGCAGGTAGCCTAGTGGTTAGAGTGTAGGGGTGGCAGGTAGCCTAGTGTTTAGAGTGTAGGGGCGGCAGGTAGCCTAGTGGTTAGAGTGTAGGGGTGGCAGGTAGACTAGTGTTTAGAGTGTAGGGGCGGCAGGTAGCCTAGTGGTTAGAGTGTAGGGGTGGCAGGTAGCCTAGTGGTTAGAGTGTAGGGGTGGCAGGTAGTCTAGTGGTTAGAGTGTAGGGGCGGCAGGTAGCCTAGTGGTTAGAGTGTAGGGGCGGCAGGTAGTCTAGTGGTTAGAGTGTAGGGGTGGCAGGTAGCCTAGTGGTTAGAGTGTAGGGGTGGCAGGTAGCCTAGTGGTTAGAGTGTAGGGGTGGCAGGTAGCCTAGTGGTTAGAGTGGAGGGGCGGCAGGTAGCCTAGTGGTTAGAGTGTAGAGGAGGCAGGTAGCCTAGTGGTTAGAGTGTAGAGGAGGCAGGTAGCCTAGTGGTTAGAACGTTGGACCAGTAACCCGAAAGGATGCTGGATCGAATCCCTGAGCTGACGAGGTAAAAAAAAAATCTGTTGTTTTTGCCTCCGAACAAGACAGTTAACCCACTGCTCCCCTTATTGTAAAATAAGAATTTGTTCTTAACTGACTTACCTAGTTAAAAATAAAGGTTACATTTTTTTGTAAAAAGTCCTTAGTACAACAGGCTTACCCTATAATAACCATCATCTGAGGTTGTATTACTTCATGGTTCATTTGTCATCATTTTAGTCTTTGTAAACAAACCATGTGTACGTTTAAAATAGGGTACATATCCCCAGTCCTTCTGTTTAGCCAAACAACAAAAAAACACTGTCATGGTCACGCTGTTGAAATTACAAAAATTGGCCTTTAACAAGTGGACTATTTGACTTGTGAGCTCATTGATAACAACAATGCATGACTGATAGGATATTTTTTATTCATTTTCCTATTCAGAATCGTGGGGGGGGGGAGGGGCAATTCTGTAGTCTGAATCAATCTATCCAAGACCAGCAGAACAAACCGCTGACGGTGGGGTCACTACGGTAAACTAATGTTACCGTCGACGGGTATTTCATCGGATCTTTTCACTTCCATCTTAACGGTAAGCGTGTGTCCTATTTCATCTCATCTTGTCACATACTTATTGGTTTAAGATATAATAGGATAACTTATTAAAAAGGAACAATCTGTGAGAATTATTACTGTTCAATGGTATTTTCTTTTACATTTTTTTTGTAAATGCCTTATGAGTTTAGAGGGATTACTAGTCTAGTTGTATTACTGTATTAATACACTGTTAGTGGGATACTAGTCTAGTTGTATTACTGTATTAATACACTGTTAGTGGGATACTAGTCTAGTTGTATTACTGTATTAATACACTGTTAGTGGGATACTAGTCTAGTTGTATTACTGTATTAATACACTGTCAGTGGGATACTAGTCTAGTTGTATTACTATATTAATACACTGTTAGTGGGATACTAGTCTAGTTGTATTACTGTATTAATACACTGTTAGTGGGATACTAGTCTAGTTGTATTACTGTATTAATACACTGTTAGTGGGATACTAGTCTAGTTGTATTACTGTATTAATACACTGTTAGTGGGATACTAGTCTAGTTGTATTACTGTATTAATACACTGTTAGTGGGATACTAGTCTAGTTGTATTACTGTATTAATACACTGTTAGTGGGATACTAGTCTAGTTGTATTACTGTATTAATACACTGTTAGTGGGATACTAGTCTAGTTGTATTACTGTATTAATACACTGTTAGTGGGATACTAGTCTAGTTGTATTACTGTATTAATACACTGTTAGTGGGATACTAGTCTAGTTGTATTACTGTATTAATACACTGTTAGTGGGATACTAGTCTAGTTGTATTACTGTATTAATACACTGTTAGTGGGATACTAGTTGTATTACTGTATTAATACACTGTTAGTGGGATACTAGTCTAGTTGTATTACTGTATTAATACACTGTTAGTGGGATACTAGTCTAGTTGTATTACTGTATTAATACACTGTTAGTGGGATACTAGTCTAGTTGTATTACTGTATTAATACACTGTCAGTGGGATACTAGTCTAGTTGTATTACTGTATTAATACACTGTCAGTGGGATACTAGTCTAGTTGTATTACTGTATTAATACACTGTCAGTGGGATACTAGTGTAGTTGTATTACTGTATTAATACACTGTTAGTGGGATACTAGTCTAGTTGTATTACTGTATTAATACACTGTTAGTGGGATACTAGTTGTATTACTGTATTAATACACTGTTAGTGGGATACTAGTCTAGTTGTATTACTGTATTAATACACTGTTAGTGGGATACTAGTCTAGTTGTATTACTGTATTAATACACTGTTAGTGGGATACTAGTCTAGTTGTATTACTGTATTAATACACTGTCAGTGGGATACTAGTCTAGTTGTATTACTGTATTAATACACTGTTAGTGGGATACTAGTCTAGTTGTATTACTGTATTAATACACTGTTAGTGGGATACTAGTCTAGTTGTATTACTGTATTAATACACTGTTAGTGGGATACTAGTCTAGATGTATTACTGTATTAATACACTGTTAGAAGGATACTAGTTGCATTACTGTATTAATACACTGTTAGTGGGATACTAGTCTAGTTGTATTACTGTATTAATACACTGTCAGTGGGATACTAGTCTAGTTGTATTACTGTATTAATACACTGTTAATGGGATACTAGTCTAGTTGTATTACTGTATTAATACACTGTTAGTGGGATACTAGTCTAGTTGTATTACTGTATTAATACACTGTTAGAAGGATACTAGTCTAGTTGTATTACTGTATTAATACACTGTTAGTGGGATACTAGTCTAGTTGTATTACTGTATTAATACACTGTTAGTGGGATACTAGTCTAGTTGTATTACTGTATTAATACACTGTTAGTGGGATACTAGTCTAGTTGTATTACTGTATTAATACACTGTTAGTGGGATACTAGTCTAGTTGTATTACTGTATTAATACACTGTTAGTGGGATACTAGTCTAGTTGTATTACTGTATTAATACACTGTTAGTGGGATACTAGTCTAGTTGTATTACTGTATTAATACACTGTTAGTGGGATACTAGTCTAGTTGTATTACTGTATTAATACACTGTTAGTGGGATACTAGTCTAGTTGTATTACTGTATTAATACACTGTTAGTGGGATACTAGTTGTATTACTGTATTAATACACTGTTAGTGGGATACTAGTCTAGTTGTATTACTGTATTAATACACTGTTAGTGGGATACTAGTCTAGTTGTATTACTGTATTAATACACTGTTAGTGGGATACTAGTCTAGTTGTATTACTGTATTAATACACTGTTAGTGGGATACTAGTTGTATTACTGTATTAATACACTGTTAGTGGGATACTAGTCTAGTTGTATTACTGTATTAATACACTGTTAGTGGGATACTAGTCTAGTTGTATTACTGTATTAATACACTGTTAGTGGGATACTAGTTGTATTACTGTATTAATACACTGTTAGTGGGATACTAGTCTAGTTGTATTACTGTATTAATACACTGTTAGTGGGATACTAGTCTAGTTGTATTACTGTATTAATACACTGTTAGTGGGATACTAGTCTAGTCGTATTACTGTATTAATACAGTGTTTATGTTTCTTTATTTTATTTAACCTTAATGTATATTTTGCCTTCAACTGGTGGGATATGACTCGTGGATTCATGCATCTACAATGACTAATGATATCATTCAGAATGGACCGTTATGTAGCCCGTATCAATGTTTCCAGCACCAACAGAATAAACCGCTGACAGTTATTGGGCCTGTGAGGTAAACTAATGACTGTGACCATCCACGGGTATTCCCCCCCCTAAGGTTGGCAATGTGCCTCTGAGTTCTCTGGAAGCCCGACACAATATTATTTGGTTATTTCCAGCTCCTCCCGAGAGAGACCTGACATATGACAGCTGCCACCAACACACACACACACACACACACACACACACACACACGCGCGTCGAGCTAGGGTGTGAGATTTAAATGATATGTAACACTTGAAAATTGGAGCGTTTCAGACTAGACAAATGTTTCAATTTTAAGACGTGGACACGTTGTAAGTAAGTATTGCCTAATATGTTAAGCGTGTAGGAGAACGGAACATTGCAATGGCGATGTATATTGTTTGGACCGAGCTGAAAGAGAAAGACAACGGGTAGGCTACATAACTTGACAGAAAGTCCACACGCAACAACAACAACAACAACAAAAAGCCAAAGGATAATGAATATGGATAGCCTACTGTACCTTTTTTTATTAGGAGTACCAGCAACAGCTTTCGGTGTCTCAATCGCTCTTCTTAAAAATAGGAAATGTATTATTACGGAGAGCTTCTGGAATGCGCTTCGGGAGACAGGCGAACAAAGGTGGGTCCAACTATCCACGGAAGAAATGTAGAATATTTTCAGATTGTCTAAAAGCTAAGTATAGTGAACGGCCGTATTCCTGTGTGGCCTGGCCCGCACCATACCGCCGCAGTCCCTGTACACCTCCACCCCTGTCCGTCTCCTGGTATATCTCCACAACGACCACGTCACAATCAGCTGAGCGCAAAATAGAACGTCTAGAACATGCCAGTGTTCTACCACTACACGTCCCTCTGCTCTGTCTGGGGGCTGCACTGGGAGACATGTCCCGTCTGCAGATCACTGAGATCATAGCAATTACTACTCATATATATATACATATATACATATATACATATATATCGGCATTTAGGCAACTATTCCAACTCAAGGGAACATAACTAAACGTAATCTCTTTATACCAGACTGAACTGAATTAGACACAGTATCAAACATTTTAATTTGACAGGTATATAAACTCCATGATTTATTATACAAAAATGCTTCGTGTAAGGATTTAATGAAGCATAATTCCTACATTTCTTGATGATTTAGCAGTAATGCTAAAAGTAAACAACAGTTCAAGAGTCATTTCCACACAGGCTGTTGATAGTGTAGAATCACTCACAGTCCTTCAGTGGTCATTGTTGCCATCTAGTGGCTTGGATGAAGAAATGGCAGAAGGACAGCCTATGGTCTGGACATGGTCGTTTGTAACCGTAACAAGGCCCATCTTATAAGAAAACTTATGGAAATATGCAGAGCAGTATCAAAACACAGCTTAGACATTTCATATTGAAATTATTTTCTTCTTCGTAGTGACCATGTGTAGAACACTCTGTAAGCAGCCAACATAGTAGGCTTTTTTTTTTTAAGAATCCTTAAATGAAACATCTATGTCCCTTTTCCATCGGAATCTGTGTGTGGAGTGACATTATAGTGTTCGTAGTTGTACTAACATCTCTGGGTGTGACTTATACTGTATACCTTCTAGGCCTGTACTACTCTAGCAGACATCAAACCTGTTCTAGTCTAGCAGACATCAAACCTGTTCTAGTCTAGTAGACATAAAACCTGTTCTAGTCTAGTAGACATAAAACCTGTTCTAGTCTAGCAGACATAAAACCTGTTCTAGTCTAGTAGACATAAAACCTGTTCTAGTCTAGTAGACATAAAACCTGTTCTAGTCTGGTAGACATCAGGACTGTTCTAGTCTAGTAGACATAAAACCTGTTCTAGTCAAGCAGCCAATGACATAAAACAATGTTCTTTGAAGCTGCAGCCTTCACTTATCAAAGCTTGAGTTCTTACGAGCTGCTTATTTGAAAGTCAATAATAATCATCTTTGAAACTAAAAATAATCACATACAGTTACAGATGAGTTGGTTTATGATGCGTTTATTGAGAAACCTGACACAACTTGACAAGATGTAGCAGAGACTGTTAACACTGCAGTGGGGAATGTGTTGCCGTCATGTTAAGTGTAGGCCTCCAACAGTGTTGGAATGTACGGTTGCAAACACCTAGTGTGTTTAACACTTTAATATTCCTCTCCCTCCTCATCCTCTTCTCCCACGCTGTCAGTGCCAACCTCTTCATAGTCCTTCTCCAGGGCTGCCATGTCTTCTCTGGCCTCAGAGAACTCCCCCTCCTCCATGCCCTCACCCACGTACCAGTGCACAAAGGCTCTCTTGGCATACATCAGGTCAAACTTGTGGTCCAGACGGGCCCAGGCCTCAGCGATGGCTGTGGTGTTGCTCAGCATGCACACGGCCCTCTGGACTTTAGCCAGGTCTCCTCCAGGAACCGCCGTAGGGGGCTGGTAGTTGATACCCACCTTGAAGCCAGTGGGACACCAGTCCACAAACTGGATGGTACGTTTGGTCTTTATGGCAGCGATGGCAGAGTTGACATCTTTGGGAACAACGTCACCACGGTACAGGAGACAGCAGGCCATGTACTTGCCATGACGAGGGTCACACTTCACCATCTGATTGGCTGGCTCGAAGCAGGCGTTGGTGATGTCAGCGACTGACAGCTGCTCGTGATAGGCCTTCTCAGCTGAGATGACTGGGGCATAGGTGGCCAGAGGGAAGTGGATACGGGGGTAGGGCACCAAGTTGGTCTGGAACTCTGTCAGATCAACATTCAGGGCTCCATCGAATCTCAGGGAGGCAGTGATGGAGGAGACGATCTGGCCAATGAGCCTGTTGAGGTTGGTGTACGAGGGACGCTCAATATCGAGGTTCCTGCGGCAGATGTCATAGATGGCCTCATTGTCCACCATGAAGGCACAGTCAGAGTGTTCCAGGGTGGTGTGAGTGGTCAGGATGGAGTTGTAGGGCTCCACTACAGCTGTGGACACCTGGGGAGCTGGGTAAACGGCGAACTCAAGTTTAGACTTCTTTCCGTAGTCCACAGACAGACGTTCCATCAGCAGGGAGGTGAAACCAGAACCGGTGCCTCCTCCAAAGCTGTGGAAGATGAGGAATCCCTGGAGTCCAGTACACTGGTCAGCCTGAATGGAGAAATGGTACAATAACATTATTACATATGATGTTACATTAGTAAGAATATAATGGAGAACCTGTTCGCCCGTTTTACCTAGAAACATAAAGGGCTTTTTGCTTGTCCCTTTAGATTCTGGAACCCTTTTGGTTCCAGGTAGAACCTTATTACCCTACAAATAAACTTTTTTGAACATGTTAAAACCCATCTAGAACCTTGTCCCTTTAGCAGAACCCTAGTTAGAACTCTACGTTATCAAGAATGATGACTCACCAATTTGCGTGTCCTGTCCAGAACCAAGTCAATGATCTCCTTGCCGATGGTGTAGTGACCACGGGCGTAGTTGTTGGCAGCATCTTCCTTACCCGTAATGAGCTGCTCAGGGTGGAACAGCTGGCGATAGGTACCTGTCCTCACCTCATCTGAAAGACAAAGGTAAATTCCGAATGTCAGAATATTGCAAATATGAGAATATCCAAGTATCCGGAATATTCGGAAATCCTAATATCTGAATGTTTGGAATATCCGAATATTCAGAATATCTTCGGACAGAATATTAAAACAGCACATTCAAAGATGGGCTTTCTCTAGGATGTCTCATCTTACCGATGACAGTGGGCTCCAGATCAACGAAGATGGCTCGGGGGACATGCTTTCCGGCTCCGGTCTCACTGAAGAAGGTGTTGAAGGAGTCGTCTCCACCTCCACAGGTCTTGTCACTGGGCATCTGTCCGTCCGGCTGGATCCCATGCTCCAGGCAGTACAGCTCCCAACAGGCATTGCCCATCTGGACTCCGGCTTGGCCCACATGCATAGAAATACACTCACGCTGAAAGAGAGGAGGTACAAGAGATCAAACACATGGAAACTTAAATCAAATCAGACAGTAAATTAAGACAGTGAAGTTGGAGTGTTGAAGGAGTGGATTGATCAAATAAAAAGTTGAAATCCATTTCAGACAGTCTCGATTTTATTGTATCGCTGCAAATACAATCATCAATATATTACTCTAAGATCCCTATTAAAAGTGAAAGTAAAATCTGAAGAATAAATAAATAAATAAATAAATACAGGAGGGATATGGTCACTCATTAAGCAAAATTACATTTAAGCAAAGTCATTGGCTACACTAGAATATCCCCGGGTTGGATTGGGCGAAAAAGTGTGACCACCATCTTGACTATATGACACTAATAGAGATCAATAGTAATGGCATCTTTTTGTAGCCATTATTAACAGAGACTAATTCCACCATGGCTCGTTGGCCAAAAGCTTATGTGCAAATTAATGTGTTTTTTATATATATATATAAATAGAAAATGCTGATCAGTGGCTTAGGAGATGTTCTTTTTTCGATTAAAATAATAATCCCTTTTTGAAGGATTTATGTAATTAAAACAAGCATATAAAGGCTTCATAATTCATAAAGGTCGTGTTAACTAGCTGATATGATCTCATAGAACAAAACGTATCAGATCTCCTTAAACCCGTGTTAACCACAGACCTTATTTCCGGCCTCTATTCTATTCTTTCCCCATTTATTTCCCCCCCATAGGAATGTCCAACGTCATTTTTCAAATCCTCTATCTGCCATTTGACGAATTATCGTTTTTATGACCCTGTCTCTTTAAGAGCAGAGGACCAGAGAGGATAAGGTGTGTCTTGTTACTGTGGTCCATCCCCTTACTCCTCCCCTTACTCCTCCCACTACTCTGTTTTTTCATTCCCTCCTCTCCTCTCCTCTCCTCTGTCCGGTCCAGCTGCACACCCATTGCAGTGTTACAGCAAGAGATATCTCTCAAAATCCCAACAGAGAAAATGGCTACCATCCCAGACTGCTCCTCCCTGTTCTCCTTTGTACTCAGTCATTCCATCCTTCTCTCACAATTGCAGAAATCTCATAAAAACATATAAAAAAAAAACATTTTTACAGAAAAATAATGTTTCTATCCAGAAGGTATTTGAGATTTTCTAATCTAAACAGTGGATAGTCTATGATCAAGTAGAACAATGACTAATTACATAGACAGTTAAACACAAAAATCTGACTCACATTTGATGTATGGCTATCAGATTTATTTTTGCATAATATATATCTATATATTTTTTAACCTAAATGTACAATAAATCACATTTATCCCTTATCAGTAGTATACATAATATCTAAAATATACATATAAAAAAAGAGGAAATGCAGAGAATTATATGATCTTTATGTAACAGAATAACCACCATCCTCCATATGCTTTCCCTTCAGAAAGAAAGAATCTATGTCAGCTGTCAGCACTCACCATTTTGTCTGGTTTTCTTTTCCTTCACAGGCTGACGTCGAGGATTCAGAAGAGAAGGCAGAACTGTAGGAGAAAGGAAGAGGTGGGGGTTTTTTATATACGCCTGGAAGCAGACAGACAGGCAGGAAGCTACAGCAGAGTCTGGTTGGCGGGAGACACCGTTGGTATGAAAAGAACAAGTCCCTCCTCCTTCACACAGACAGAGGCTGACTGGTCTTACTTTCTCTATGCAGAAAAGAATTGTGGGTATTGAGCTGTGAGACAGTCCGCTTCCTGGCAGGGAAGACTAATGTGTGTTGAACTGTGAGATAGCACTGAGCTTCCTGGACTGAGTTTGTGGCATAGAAATATCTAGTAAAAAATATATATATATACATATATATATATTTGCATATCGTATGTGTGTGGAGGTTTTCACACCAATCAAATCCTTTATTGTAATTTGACACTGGGGCACTTTTACGGGAGGTACTACATAGGGTGTGGTCTGTGAAGCTTTTTGACACAGCCTGCCTGTCGAACACAGTTTGCTTGACTGTTTCAACAACCAAAATACAGTACACGTTAAACTGAATAAGAATTCTCAGTCTCCTCTCCTCATTACCAAAATAAATTGTATAGCAGACAGGGTTTTATAACAGCACCTTTCTATGTAAACAAGATGATGCCGTTAGCTTCCTCATTGTAAATGATCATAACCAAATTAGTTTTTGTGGGATAACCCTCAAATGATAATAGTCAGAGATCGGTTTAATTTATTGAAGATAAATCTTTTTTTTTTGTGTTGTTGACAGATAACAATTGGTCTATTGTCCTGACATAGCTGAGGCTGTGGTAGAATGGGGTGATACAGACTAGTCACTCCCTGCTCTAGCTCTCATGAAGTCAGAGACAGCCGGATGGTATGGAGAGGCTACACAAGGGGGATGGGTGGGGTAGGGGAGAGGAGGGGTGAGGGGAGAGGGATGGTATGGAGAGGCTACACAAGGGGGAGGGGTGGGGTAGGGGAGAGGAGGGGTGAGGGGAGAGGGATGAGGGAGGGGAAAGGGTTGGGGAAGGAGGCTGAGTGGTGTAGGCGAGAGGAGAGGAGAGGAGAGGAGAGGAGAGGAGAGGAGAGGAGAGGAGAGGAGAGGAGAGGAGAGGAGAGGAGAGAGGGATGGTGTAGGGGAGACGGATGGGGAGGGGAGAGAGATGGTGTAGAGGAGAGGGATGGGGAGGGGAGAGGGGAGAGGGATGGTGTAGGGGAGGGGGATGGGGAGGGGAGAGGGGAGAGGGATGGTGTAGGGGAGGGGGATGGGGGAGGGGAGGGGGGAGAGGGATGGTGTAGAGGAGGAGGATGGGGGAGGGGAGGGGGGAGAGGGATGGTGTAGGGGATGGGGGATGGGGAGGGGAGAGGGATGGTGTAGGGGAGGAGGATGGGGGAGGGGAGGGGGGAGAGGGATGGTGTAGAGGAGAGGGGGAGGACCTGGTAGACGGCCTGGCGTTCTGGTGGAGACCTGGTAGACGGCCTGCTGGAGACCTGGTAGACGGCCTGGTGGAGACCTGGTAGACGGCCTGGCGTCCTGGTGGAGACCTGGTAGACGGCCTTGCGTCCTGGTGGAGACCTGGTAGACGGCCTGGCGTCCTGGTGGAGACCTGGTAGACGACCTCCCGTCCTGGTGGAGACCTGGTAGACGGCCTGGCGTCCTGGTGGAGACCTGGTAGACGACCTCCCGTCCTGGTGGAGACCTGGTAGACGGCCTGGTGGAGACCTGGTAGACGACCTCCCATCCTGGTGGAGACCTGGTAGACGGCCTGGCGTCCTGGTGGAGACCTGGTAGACGACCTCCCGTCCTGGTGGAGACCTGGTAGACGGCCTGGTGGAGACCTGGTAGACGACCTCCCGTCCTGGTGGAGACCTGGTAGACGGCCTGGTGGAGACCTGGTAGACGGCCTGGCGTCCTGGTGGAGACCTGGTAGACGGCCTGGTGGAGACCTGGTAGACGGCCTGGTGGAGACCTGGTAGACGACCTCCCGTCCTGGTGGAGACCTGGTAGACGGCCTGGTGGAGACCTGGTAGACGGCCTGGCGTCCTGGTGGAGACCTGGTAGACGGCCTGGTGGAGACCTGGTAGACGGCCTGGTGGAGACCTGGTAGACGGCCTGGCGTCCTGGTGGAGACCTGGTAGACGGCCTGGTGGAGACCTGGTAGACGGCCTGGCGTCCTGGTGGAGACCTGGTAGACGGCCTGGCGTCCTGGTGGAGACCTGGTAGACGACCTCCCGTCCTGGTGGAGACCTGGTAGACGGCCTGGCGTCCTGGTGGAGACCTGGTAGACGACCTCCCGTCCTGGTGGAGACCTGGTAGACGGCCTGGTGGAGACCTGGTAGACGACCTCCCGTCCTGGTGGAGACCTGGTAGACGGCCTGGTGGAGACCTGGTAGACGGCCTGGCGTCCTGGTGGAGACCTGGTAGACGACCTCCCGTCCTGGTGGAGACCTGGTAGACGGCCTGGTGGAGACCTGGTAGACGGCCTGGTGGAGACCTGGTAGACGGCCTGGCGTCCTGGTGGAGACCTGGTAGACGACCTCCCGTCCTGGTGGAGACCTGGTAGACGGCCTGGTGGAGACCTGGTAGACGGCCTGGTGGAGACCTGGTAGACAACCTGGCGTCCTGGTGGAGACCTGGTAGACGGCCTGGTGGAGACCTGGTAGACGGCCTGGCGTCCTGGTGGAGACCTGGTGGAGACCTGGTAGACGGCCTGGCGTCCTGGTGGAGACCTGGTAGACGGCCTGGTGGAGACCTGGTGGAGACCTGGTAGACGTCCTGGTGGAGACCTGGTAGATGGCCTGGCGTCCTGGTGGAGACCTGGTAGACGGCCTGGTGGAGACCTGGTAGACGGCCTGGTGGAGACCTGGTGGAGACCTGGTAGATGTCCTGGTGGAGACCTGGTAGACGGCCTGGTGGAGACCTGGTAGACGGCCTGGTGGAGACCTGGTAGACGGCCTGGTGTCCTGGTGGAGACCTGGTAGACGGCCTGGCGTCCTGGTGGAGATCTATGAACATAGCACAAAGGGTGAGTGCCTCTTCATAAACAACCGACTGGTGTGCTGCTTGCAGTCTAAAGGAAATCTCAAGCTTTTTCTCACCTGATATAGAATACCTCATTGTAAGCTGCAGATCTTTTTATCTATAAAGACAGTTCTCATCCCCAATTATCTCAGCTGTATCCATTCCACCACAAGCCAACACCACCTTGACACTCAACGAACTGTATGGGGCCATAAACAAACATGAAACCGTTCCCGCAGAGGCAACATTTCCTGTGGGCGGAGACTTTAACGTGGGGAGACTTAAAACCGTTTTTGAAAAATAACTCAAAGGAACTGGGGAGGACGGATGGATGGTTGGATGGATGTAAGGATGGATGGCTGGATGGATGATAGGATGGATGGTTGGATGGATGATAGGATGGATGGCTGGATGGATGATAGGATGGATGGCTGGATGGATGATAGGATGGATGGCTGGACGGATGATAGGATGGATGATAGGATGGATGGCTGGATGGATGATAGGATGGATGGTTGGATGGATGATAGGATGGATGGTTGGATGGATGTTAGGATGGATGGTTGGATGGATGATAGGATGGTTGGTTGGACGGATGTAAGGATGGATGGCTGGATGGATGATAGGATGGATGGCTGGATGGATGTGAGGATGGATGGTTGGATGGATGTAAGGATGGATGACTGGATGGATGTAAGGATGGATGTAAGGATGGATGTAAGGATGGATGTAAGGAGGGATGGATGTAAGGATGGATGTAAGGATGGATGGATGGTTGGATGGATGATTGGATGGTGAGACAGCCTACAGGGAGGAGATGAGGGCCCTGGGAGGGTGGATTTCAGGAAACAGCAGAGGGAGCATGCCTCTATCCACATCGACGGGACAGCAGTGGAGAAGGTGGAAAGCTTTAAGTTCCTCGGCGTACACATCACCAACGATCTGAAATGGCCAACCCACACAGACAGTGTGGTGAAGAAGGTGCAACAGCATCTTTTCAACCTCAGGATGCTGAAGAAATGTGGCTTGTCACCTAAAACCCTCACAAACTTTTACAGATGCACAATTGGAGCATCCTGTTGGGCTGTATAACCACCTGGTATGGCAACTGCACCGCCCGCAGCCGCAGGGCTCTCGAGAGGGTGGTGTGGTCAGCCCAACGCATCACCGGGGGGCAAACTACCTGCCCTCCAGGACACCTACAGCACACAATGTCACAGGAAGACCAAAAAGATCATCAAGAACATCAACCACTCGAACCACAGCCTGTTCACCCCGCTATCATCCAGAAGGCGAGGTCAGTACAGGTGCATCAAAGCTGGGACCGAGAGACTGAAAAACAGCATCTTTCTTAAGGCCATCAGATAGTTAAATGGCCATCACTAGCCGGCTTTCACCCGGTTACGTAACCCTGCACCTTAGAGGCTGCTGCCCCATATATATATAGACTTGTTATCACTGGCCACTTTAATAATGGAACACTAGTCACTTTAATAATGTTTACATACTGCTTTACTCATCTCATATGTATATACTGTATGCTTTTGTACTGTATTTTAGTCAATGCCACTCCATTGCTCAAAATAATATTTATATTTGTCTTCATTCCATTATTTCACTTTTAGATTAATGTGTATTGTAGTGAAGTGTTAGATACTACTACACTGTTGGAGCTATGAACACAAGCATTTTGCTACATCAAAGATGGATGGATGGATGGATGTAGGATGTAAGGATGGATGTAGGATGTAGATGATGGATGTAGGATGGAGATGATGACGTAGGATGTAGATGATGCATGTAGGATGGAGATGATAATGTAGGATGTAGTTGATGGATGTAGGATGCAGCTGATGGATGTAGGATGTAGATGATGGATGTAGGATGGAGATGATGACGTAGGATGTAGATGATGCATGTAGGATGGAGATGATAATGTAGGATGTAGTTGATGGATGTAGGATGCAGCTGATGGATGTAGGATGGAGATGATGACGTAGGATGTAGATGATGGATGTAGATGATGGATGTAGGATGTAGGTGATGGATGTAGATGATGGATGTAGCTGATGGATGTAGATGATGGATGTAGGATGTAGATGATGGATGATGGATGTAGTTGATGGATGTAGATGATGGATGATGGATGTAGTTGATGGATGTAGATGATGGATGTAGATGATGGATGTAGGATGTAGCTGATGGATGTAGATGATGGATATAGGATGCAGGTGATGGATGTAGATGATGGATGTAGATGATGGATGTAGGATGTAGATGATGGATGTAGATGATGGATGTAGGATGCAGGTGATGGATGTAGGATGTAGTCAACAACGCGGCCACTGCTAGCTAGCCTACTTTACCAGCCAGCAGTACTGTATAATTTTAGTCATTTTAGTCAATAAGTTGTCTTTGTCATAGTTTGTCATAGTTTGATAATTGTGTAGTTTAGAGTAATTATCGAGGTTAGCTGGCCAGCTATTTTCGTCCCCCGCGACGCCATTTCCAAACCTAGCCAACTATTACCGACGAGCAGCATTGTAGAAACTAAATACATCACAAAGGAACGTCTTGATTAGTGTTATGTTAGCTAGCTACATAGTTGCCTTTGTATCATGATAAGGTGTAGTACTGAAACTATCGAGGTTACTTAGCCAGCTACACTTTCAAACAAAGTCAACAACGCAGCCACTGCTAGCTAGCCTACTTCACCAGCCAGCAGTACTGTATCATTTTAATCATTTTGGTCAAAAAGATTTTTGCAACGTAAGCTAACTTTCTGAACATTCGAGACGTGTAGTCCACTTGTCATTCCAATCTCCTTTGCATTAGCGTAGCCTCTTCTGTAGCCTGTCAACTATGTGTCTGTCTATCCCTGTTCTCTCCCCTCTGCACAGGCCATACAAACGCTTCACACAGCGTGGCCGCTGCCACTCTAACCTGGTGGTCCCAGCGCGCACAACCCACGTGGAGTTCCAGGTCTCCGGCAGCCTCTGGAACTGCCGGTCTGCGGCCAACAAGGCAGAGTTCATCTCAGCCTATGCTACCCTCCAGTCCCTCGACTTCTTGGCGCTGACGGAAACATGGATTACCACAGATAACACTGCTACTCCTACTGCTCTCTCCTCATCTGCCCACGTGTTCTCGCACACCCCGAGAGCTTCTGGTCAGCGGGGTGGTGGCACTGGGATCCTCATCTCTCCCAAGTGGACATTCTCTCTTTCTCCCCTGACCCATCTGTCTATCGCCTCCTTTGAATTCCATGCTGTCACAGTTACCAGCCCTTTCAAGCTTAACATCCTTATCATTTATCGCCCTCCAGGTTCCCTTGGAGAGTTCATCAATGAGCTTGACGCCTTGATAAGTTCCTTTCCTGAGGATGGCTCACCTCTCACAGTTCTGGGTGACTTTAACCTCCCCACGTCTACCTTTGACTCATTCCTCTCTGCCTCCTTCTTTCCACTCCTCTCCTCTTTTGACCTCACCCTCTCACCTTCCCCCCTACTCACAAGGCAGGCAATACGCTTGACCTCATCTTTACTAGATGCTGTTCTTCCACTAATCTCATTGCAACTCCCCTCCAAGTCTCCGACCACTACCTTGTATCCTTTTCCCTCTCGCTCTCATCCAACACTTCTCACTCTGCCCCTACTCGGATGGTATTGCGCCGTCCCAACCTTCGCTCTCTCTCTCCCGCCACTCTCTCCTCTTCCATCCTATCATCTCTTCCCTCTGCTCAAACCTTCTCCAACCTATTTCCTGATTCTGCCTCCTCAAGCCTCCTCTCCTCCCTTTCTGCATCCTTTGACTCTCTATGTCCCCTATCCTCCAGGCCGGCTCGGTCCTCCCCTCCTGCTCCGTGGCTCAACGACTCATTGCGAGCTCACAGAACAGGCTCCGGGCAGCCGAGCGGAAATGGAGGAAAACTCGCCTCCCTGCGGACCTGGCATCCTTTCACTCCCTCCTCTCTACATTTTCCTCTTCTGTCTCTGCTGCTAAAGCCACTTTCTACCACTCTAAATTCCAAGCATCTGCCTCTAACCCTAGGAAGCTCTTTGCCACCTTCTCCTCCCTCCTGAATCCTCCCCCCCCCCCCTCCCTCTCTGCGGATGACTTCGTCAACCATTTTGGAAAGAAGGTCGACGACATCCGATCCTCGTTTGCTAAGTCAAACGACACCGCTGGTCCTGCTCACACTGCCCTACCCTGTGCTTTGACCTCTTTCTCCCCTCTCTCTCCAGATGAAATCTCGCGTCTTGTGACGGCCGGCCTCCCAACAACATGCCCGCTTGACCCTATCCCCTCCTCTCTTCTCCAGACCATTTCCGGAGACCTTCTCCCTTACCGCACCTCGCTCATCAACTCATCCTTGACCGCTGGCTACGTCCCTTCCGTCTTCAAGAGAGCGAGAGTTGCACCCCTTCTGAAAAAACCTACACTCGATCCCTCCGGTGTCAACAACTACAGACCAGTATCCCTTCTTTCTTTTCTCTCTAAAACTCTTGAACGTGCCGTCCTTGTCCAGCTCTCCTGCTATCTCTCTCAGAATGACCTTCTTGATCCAAATCAGTCAGGTTTCAAGACTGGTCATTCAACTGAGACTGCTCTTCTCTGTGTCACGGAGGCTCTCCGCACTGCTAAAGCTAACTCTCTCCCCTCTGCTGTCATCCTTCTAGACCTATCTGCTGCCTTTGATACTGTGAACCATCAGATCCTCCTCTCCACCCTCTCCGAGTTGGGCATCTCCGGCGCGGCCCACGCTTGGATTGCGTCCTACCTGACAGGTCGCTCCTACCAGGTGGCGTGGCGAGAATCTGTCTCCGCACCACGTGCTCTCACCGCTGGTGTCCCCCAGGGCTCTGTTCTAGGCCCTCTCCTATTCTCGCTATACACCAAGTCACTTGGCTCTGTCATATCCTCACATGGTCTCTCCTATCATTGCTATGCAGACGACACACAATTAATCTTCTCCTTTCCCCCTTCTGATAACCAGGTGGCGAATCGCATCTCTGCATGTCTGGCAGACATATCAGTGTGGATGACGGATCACCACCTCAAGCTGAACCTCGGCAAGACGGAGCTGCTCTTCCTCCCGGGGAAGGACTGCCCGTTCCATGATCTCGCCATCACGGTTGACAACTCCATTGTGTCCTCCTCCCAGAGTGCTAAGAACCTTGGCGTGACCCTGGACAACACCCTGTCGTTCTCCACTAACATCAAGGCGGTGACCCGATCCTGTAGGTTCATGCTCTACAACATTCGCAGAGTACGACCCTGCCTCACACAGGAAGCGGCGCAGGTCCTAATCCAGGCACTTGTCATCTCCCGTCTGGATTACTGCAACTCGCTGTTGGCTGGGCTCCCTGCCTGTGCCATTAAACCCCTACAACTCATCCAGAACGCCGCAGCCCGTCTGGTGTTCAACCTTCCCAAGTTCTCTCACGTCACCCCGCTCCTCCGCTCTCTCCACTGGCTTCCAGTTGAAGCTCGCATCCGCTACAAGACCATGGTGCTTGCCTACGGAGCTGTGAGGGGAACGGCACCTCTGTACCTTCAGGCTCTGATCAGGCCCTACACCCAAGCAAGGGCACTGCGTTCATCCACCTCTGGCCTGCTCGCCTCCCTACCTCTGAGGAAGCACAGTTCCCGCTCAGCCCAGTCAAAACTGTTCGCTGCTCTGGCACCCCAATGGTGGAACAAGCTCCCTCACGACGCCAGGACAGCGGAGTCAATCACCACCTTCCGGAGACACCTGAAATCCCACTTCTTCAAGGAAAACCTAGGATAACATAAAGTAATCCTTCTAACCCCCCCTAAAAGATTTAGATGCACTATTGTAAAGTGGTTGTTCCACTGGATATCATAAGGCGAATGTACCAATTTGTAAGTCGCTCTGGATAAGAGCGTCTGCTAAATGACTTAAATGTAAATGTTAAATGTAGGTGATGGATGTAGGTGATGGATGTAGATGTAGATGATGGATGTAGATGATGGATGTAGTTGATGGATGTAGGTGATGGATGTAGTTGATGGATGTAGGATGTAGGTGATGGATGTAGATGTAGATGATGGATGTAGATGATGGATGTAGGTGATGGATGTAGATGTAGTTGATGGATGTAGTTGATGGATGTAGATGTAGATGATGGATGTAGATGATGGATGTAGGATGTAGATGATGGATGTAGGATGTAGATGATGGATGAAGTTGATGGATGTAGATGATGGATGTAGGATGTAGATGATGGATGTAGTTGATGGATGTAGTTGACGGATGTAGGTGATGGATGTAGATGATGGATGTAGTTGATGGATGTAGATGATGGATGTAGTTGATGGATGTAGATGATGGATGTAGTTGATGGATGTAACTCATGGAGCTGTTAGAAGGCCTGTAACTCATGGAGCTGTTAGAAGGCCTGTAACTCATGGAGCTGTTAGATGGCCTGTAACTCATGGAGCTGTTAGAAGGCCTGTAACTCATGGAGCTGTTAGAAGGCCTGTAACTCATGGAGCTGTTAGAAGGTCTGTAACTCATGGAGCTGTTAGAAGGCCTGTAACTCATGGAGCTGTTAGAAGGTCTGTAACTCATGGAGCTGTTAGAAGGCCTGTAACTCATGGAGCTGTTAGAAGGTCTGTAACTCATGGAGCTGTTAGAAGGCCTGTAACTCATGGAGCTGTTAGAAGGCCTGTAACTCATGGAGCTGTTAGAAGGCCTGTAACTCATGGAGCTGCTAGAAGGCCCATAAATCACCACAGGTATTTGATACTGTATACTTAATTCTGATTCTGTTGATTACAGCCAGCCAATTGGAAATTGTTTTCAACATGAATTGCACTAAATCCATTGACATCCCTGTGATAAGGTTAGCGATAAACTGAAGTCCAAACTGAACAGAACTACACTCTCTTCTACCATTGTCTTAAATATATTTAATGGTCTCGTTGCAAAAGCTAAATTGTCGTTAGGGAACTTTTTTAAATTTTATTTTATTTCACCTTTATTTAACCCGGGTAGCAAAGATTATAGCAAACACCACTGAAACGGAATTGGTGCTCGCTAGCTTTGCAAATTCAGCTATTGTTGGAAGCCAGCCAATATGAAACAAACTATATTAAAATTACAGAAGGTTGCAGCATATGTTGTGTAAATGGTGAACTCATACAGCTGGCAACTCTTGTCACTGCAATCCGTTTCACATTTGCTAGCTACCTTTTAGATCGAAGCCCATATAGAATGATAGAAGATAAGATAGAAGCCCATCTCCTACTGTAAATAACCTACACACTGTGTGTGTGTAGCCAGCCAGCCAGCCAGCCTGGAAGAAAAATGGCAGAAAAAAGACGGACATCAGAGTATTTTTCAGTATACCAAAACGCAAAGTAAGAACCCAAGTAGCCTAATATCTCAAAGACTAGTTGATAAAATGTTCATAAGAAAGAATTGAAATGCTAATGGAAATGTTTCACAATGATGTCATTAGGCAGAGCAGGCAACAGATGGCACACAGACAGCAGAGTTGGGGACAGATATGCAGGGACAGACTGGCAGAGACAGGGAGTCTCAGGTAAGTTTGTTGAGTCTTTGTTTGGCAACATTATGAAAGGTTCTCCATTTTTTTGGACTTGTAAAATAGGGACATAATTGGAAAATGCCATGGATACTCCCACTCTGAACTTAAACTGGTGACTGAACTAAGATTTGTTAAAGGCAATGGTATTGCTGTTGTGATTAATTGTGTAGTTTTGGGTACCGGTAGTTAGGAGTACGACAAACACCTTATTTCTTTTCTAGGAGACAGACTGTGAGTCAGTGAGGGTGGTGAAAGGGAAAGAGCCAGGGAGAGAGACTTCAGAGGACAGTGTCACAGCCACGGCAGGACCAGGTGTAACCCTTGTTGCCAGCAGCACCAGTATAAGGGACAGTGGCACAGCATTGTCCAGTTACCTCAGTGATGGCACAAACCCATATCAGCCACACCCACAATTTATAGAACCGCAAACTCTTGCAAACAGAGTGTTGAGGTTTCAAGAGAGATGGTTTCACGATTTCCCCTGGTTACATTATAATCCATCAACAAAAGGAGTGTTGTGTTTTCACTGTAGCCAAGGGTTTTCAAGCCAGCCATCTTTTGGCCAAAGAGCAGATGCTTGCCTTCATTAGTGCAGGATTTAAGAACTGGAGAAAAGCCATTGAAAAATTCACAGCACATCAAAACTGCCAAACCCACTGCCACTTTGTAACTGTTAACGGAACACCAGCTAAATCCAATCAGTGTCCAGTTATCCAGCGTGTGGGGTAAACAGCAGGAGGACGCAAGGCATTGATTGCTTGATGAAAGTTGTTAGTTCGGCGCGGCATGTAGTAAAACAGGGACAAGCCTTTAGAGGCCACACGGATGACAGTGGGAATTTATACCAGCTTTTGAAACTTAGGCCAGAAGAGGATGATCTCATTTTACTGAAGTGGTTAACAGAGCGTACCAACAATGTACACAGGCCCCAAAGCACAGAATGAAATTCTGAACATCATGGCCAATACAGTCATTCGAGGCATTGCAGCTGAGATTAGGTCTCTTCCGATTGTACAATTTTCAGTAATTGTTGATGGTACTAAAGATGTCTCTGGTGGTGAACAGGAGAGTGTCAGCCTGCGTTATGTTGACCATGACCTTGTCCCTCACGAGGAGTTTATTGTGCTATACAGGGTGTCAGAGACAACAGGCGAGGGCATTGTACAGGGTGTCGGAGACAACAGGCGAGGGCATTGTACAGGGTGTCGGAGACAACAGGCGAGGGCATTGTACAGGGTGTCGGAGACAACAGGCGAGGGCATTGTACAGGGTGTCAGAGACAACAGGCGAGGGCATTGTACAGGGTGTCGGAGACAACAGGCGAGGGCATTGTACAGGGTGTCAGAGACAACAGGCGAGGGCATTGCGAAAGTGGGAACTGTTGTGTTGTTGAGGCTCAATTTGCCCATGTCTGGCTTACGTGGGCAGAGCTACGATGGTGCCTCAAACATAGCAGGAAAATACACAGGTGACCAGGCAATTGTGAGGAGGCAGCAGCCATTAGCCCTCTATGTGCATTGTGGAGCACACTGTGTAAATCTGATTAAACAGGCTGGCTGCTCAGCCTCCCCACTGATCCGGGATTCCCTTTCTTGGGTCCGTCAGTTAGGTGTCCCCTATGGCCAGTCAGGAAAGTTTAAGAGCATGTTTAAATCAATTGCCACGTCCAAAAGATACAAATCTGACCACCCTGAAACCCCCTATGTCCAACAAGGTGGACTGTGCGGAATACTGCTATTAGAGCTGTGCTAGGGCAGTATGAGCGGGTACTAAGCAGCCTAGAAGGTGATGGCAAAAAACTGCATTTAAGACAGCTTCAACTGCCAGTGACTTATTCGAGCACTTCAGCAAAGGGCAAGACTGTGTTGGGCCTCACACTTGCCTCTGCTGTTCTTGGAGAGCTTGAATGTCTAAACATTTCACTGCAGAAGAAAACTCAGACTGTCTCTGGTATGCAGGCTGCAGTCGAGTGTGTGCGGTCATCTTTTAGGGGCAAGAGAAATGACGAAAGCTACCTTGCACTGTATGAGAAAGCAACAACATTGATTAACTCTATTGAATCCATTGAGAGGCACTCAAGACGATTTGCTAGCAAAGCAGTGGATCACTATAGGGCAGAATTTTTTAAAGTGTTGGATGGTGTGGAGGTTCAGTTTGGCGACCGTTTTGACCAGGACTAAACGTCCTGCAAAAAAGTTGGAAAGAGCGCTTCTCACGGGGGAGTTGGATGAGTCTCTAGATCAGTATCCAGAGGTGAACATAGATTCTCTTTCAGTGCAGTTGCCTCTCTTTCGCAACATATATCCCTGTAGCAGCAGTGGAGAGGCAGCAAGAGGTCCTCAGGAGGCTTCCAGTGGAGGTGCGAGGGGTTTGTTTGACCAAGTTGAGGTGCTGATCAGATATTTTGTTTGTGGCGCCTGTGTCTTCATGTGAGGCTGAGAAGAGTTTCAGTGCAGGTTAAAGACTTGGCTACGGACCAGCATGGGCTAAGAGAGACTGAACGGCGTAGTTGTCTGTAATGTACATAAAGACAGTCTGGACAGTCTCAAGAGGGAAAATATCTGCCAGCAATTTGTTGGATCCATTGAAACCCACAAACATATGTTTGGTTCTTTTGTTCAGTATAGCAGTGGTTCTCAACCTTTTTTGGGGTACTGGAACCACTGCATATTTTGAGGCAAGGCAGGCAAGGTTTTGAATGGTCCTCAGGGACCTCCACCCCCTCCCTCTATATTATATGTAGAGTTACTGGAAACCTTGTGGTACTGAATACGTTCATTACACTTTTTTATTTCACGGACCCCTTGCAATTACACCAGGGACCCCTGGGGGTCCATGGGCCCCTGTTTGAGGACCCCTGGGGGTCCATGGGCCCCTGTTTGAGGACCCCTGGGGGTCCATGGGCCCCTGGTGTATAGTATGATATTTGTTCTTTTGTTTAGTAGTTTTCAGTCTTTAGTACATGACAGTACACTTACTAATTATTTATTTCATGTTATTTTATTTCAAATTTCATACTTTGTGTGACATACTTGTCCATAGCTGTTGTTTGAAGAGTTGAGACACTGACTGAAGGATATTTTTGGTTGATTTATTTGGGTTATTCATTGAAGTAGAACTGTACTTATTTTTAGCTTTTTGTACTTGTAAAGCTTTTGTAGTAGACTCAGGCCAGTGGCGCATATTTAACGACTATATAAATGTATCAGAAAAAGTCAAATTAAAAGGACAATTCAATACGGAGACTATTTTTGTGATGGTTCTCAATAGAAATTATTTTAGATGAGATCACACCATGTTCATTCTATTTACGAAAACTGCACCCATACAGTGTACAGTACCATTGCCACCTACTGGCCTTTCTTGGTATTGCTGGTTGTAAGTACAAATACCTGCACACATACTGGACTGATAAAGAACACTGCTATAACTATTATTAGTAGTAGTATTATAATGATTTAAACATTTGAACAAGTTGGGACAACCCTTCAGTTAACTACTGTACCTATCAATTATCCAGTTGTAGTGATTATGCTTCCTCAATATTATACATTTAACATATTACAACGTAGGCTGTGTTACAGCACTACTTTTGGTGTCCCCCTCAGGAATTGCTCTTGAGAAAATTTCATGTAATTGTCCCCTCCAAAAGTTGATATCAGATTTTCGCCCCTGTTTGTGACATCTGCTAATATAAAAAGATCTTTCTAAATACATTTGATTGATGATTGAATATTTGATGGCTGTCACGGTAAAGTCTAGACCTGTTGTATTCGAAGGCATGTGACAAGTAAAATTAGATTTGATTTTGTTGTTTGAATCCCAGATTGTCACTTTAAACCTGGTGTTGTACCATTTCAGATAACATGGAGTCTTTAAACCTGGTGTCGTACCATTTCAGATAACATGGAGTCTTTAAACCTGGTGTCGTACCATTTCAGATAACATGGAGTCTTTAAACCTGGTGTCGTACCATTTCAGATAACATGGTGCCTTTAAACCTGGTGTCGTACCATTTCAGATAACATGGAGTCTTTAAACCTGGTGTCTTTTAACCTGGTGTCTTACCATTTCAGATAACATGGTGCCTTTAAACCTGGTGTCGTACCATTTCAGATAACATGGTGCCTTTAAACCTGGTGTTGTACCATTTCAGATAACATGGAGTCTTTAAACCTGGTGTCGTACCATTTCAGATAACATGGAGTCTTTTAACCTGGTGTCGTACCATTTCAGATAACATGGAGTCTTTAAACCTGGTGTCGTTCCATTTCAGATAACATGGTGCCTTTAAACCTGGTGTCTTTTAACCTGGTGTCGTACCATTTCAGATAACATGGAGTCTTTAAACCTGGTGTCTTTAAACCTGGTGTCGTACCATTTCAGATAACATGGTGCCTTTAAACCTGGTGTCGTACCATTTCAGATAACATGGAGTCTTTAAACCTGGTGTCGTACCATTTCAGATAACATGGAGTCTTTAAACCTGGTGTCGTACCATTTCAGATAACATGGTGCCTTTAAACCTGGTGTCTTTTAACCTGGTGTCTTACCATTTCAGATAACATGAAGTCTTTAAACCTGGTGTCTTTAAACCTGGTGTCGTACCATTTCAGATAACATGGAGTCTTTAAACCTGGTGTCGTACCATTTCAGATAACATGGTGCCTTTAAACCTGGTGTTGTACCATTTCAGATAACATGGAGTCTTTAAACCTGGTGTCGTACCATTTCAGATAACATGGAGTCTTTAAACCTGGTGTCGTACCATTTCAGATAACATGGTGCCTTTAAACCTGGTGTCGTACCATTTCAGATAACATGGTGCCTTTAAACCTGGTGTCGTACCATTTCAGATAACATGGAGTCTTTAAACCTGGTGTCGTACCATTTCAGATAACATGGAGTCTTTAAACCTGGTGTCGTACCATTTCAGATAACATGGTGCCTTTAAACCTGGTGTCGTACCATTTCAGATAACATTTATACAGGACTAAATTATTTTTGTATGTTTTTATGTTGTTTACATTTTTTTACAGGAACTTCTATATAGACAGTTCCCAAAAATAAGCGTTGCCAAGTGTGAAGGGAGGCTTTCATCTCTATCTTAAGGGGGGCTGAGAATGAGAGAGTAGGTGTGTGGATGTTTATTTATGTATTTATCCTTCATTCTACTGGCCAGTATGAGCATAGTCCATTTTCCATCAACTTAGTTACATGCATACTTGAATCATTTCACCATGATGTGTTTTTGTATGAACGGGAGTTATATTATAATGTAATTATGTTAATTGTGTTATCATTTTGTTATTTCCTTGTTCCCTCTCTCCTCCACTATCTCTGATCACAGGTAAGGAGTGTTCCCTCTCTTCATCCACTATCTCTGATCACTGCACCAGAGGGGAAATGTATATATTGGGGTGGGACTTTAAGTCTCCTGTGTTCCGGGCCTGGGAGAACGTCTCTAGGAGGAGCCTTTCTTTATTGCAACCTGTACTAAGTCCTTTTGTTGTTTTCAGCCTGAGGGCCATGTAAGCAGAAGAACCAAAGTTGTCCTGCAGTTCATTTAATACATCTACGGTCCAGGCAACAGCACCAAGTGAGAACCACAATGTGGCTGCTTGCAAGCTATTCATTTGTATTTCCCAAAGTGTATGCATCTGAAATAGTCTCTATTTCAGTGTGAGACATTTACAGAAAATAATAAATGTAGCAAATTATAATGGTTGACTTTTTCACAGGAATAAATTGTCCCATTATGGTGTGCGAGAGCATGGGCGGAGCCATTTAGGCTATTTTCTTCTTTGTTTTATTTTTTGCATTTTTTTTATAAAGCTAATATTGGTGCTTTACCGCCACCTGCAGTGACGCGGTCCTGAACCAAAACTTTGAAGAAGACAATGCTCTGATCATTGATCGCGCCCACACCATAGGAATGGTGGAAACCTTTAATGGCCATATCCATGCCAAAACAGGTTATATCCAAGCAGAGCTCTAAACATCTCTATGGCGTCTGTCCTTGTTCATTTCCCCACATTCCGCACCACTACTTCCAGTATTTATGCTGCAATAGTTTGTGTCGGGGAAGGCTTGGGTCAGTCTGTTATGTCTAGAGTATTTCTCCTGTCTTATCCGGGTGTCCTGTGTGAATTTAAGTATGCTCCCTCTAATTCTCTCTCCCTCCCCTCCTGGAGGACCTGAGCCCTGGGACCATGCCTCAGGACTACCTGGCCTGATAACTCCTTGCTGTCCCCAGTCTATCTGGTCGTGCTGCTGCTCCAGTTTCAACTGTTCTGCCTGCGGCTATGGAACCCTGACCTGTTCACCGGACGTGCTACCTGTCCCAGACCTGCTGTTTTCAACTCTCTAGAGACAGCAGGAGCGGTAGAGATACTCTCAAAGATCAGCTATGAAAAACCAACTGACATTTACTCTTGAGGTGCTGACCTTTTGCACCCTCGACAACTACTGTGATTATTATTATTTGACCATGCTGGTCATTTATGAACATTTTAACATCTAGGCCATGTTCTGTTATAATCTCCACCTGGTACAGCCAGAAGAGGACTGGCCACCCCTCAGAACCTGTTTCCTCCTAGGTTCTGGACTTTCTAGGGAGTTTTTCCTAGCCCCCGTGCATCTACATTGCTTGCCGTTTGGGGTTTTATGCTGTATAAGCACTGACATCAGCTGATGTAAAAAAGGGCTTTATAAATACATGTGATTGATTTACATTAGGTAACTGTGCCACCTCCTGGTTACAGATGAGAATACTAGAGCTGCAACATGTTCCTGTGTTGTGTATGTGATGTTTGTGAGGAGGAAATGGTCAGAGAAAAATAGCCATCAAAAATCAGTGAATACATGTTATAGGCAAATAATACGAGTATTTCAAACCAAGTTTGCTGCTGGAGAGGCTCCCACCCAACAGTGGTCCATCTCAATCAAGTTGAAGTGAGCATTCATGTACAAGTTCAGCAGAAACGTTGGGTTGAATCGCTACCGAATATCCATAGATCCCCCCCAATATCAATAGTTTAATGAGTCACTCAGAGGCTAAAAATGATTCAGTGATTTTTTTTACCTGCGTCACTTCCGTAGGCTACAACAGTATTAATATCGACGGCAGTAGGCGTTGGCCTCTGCGAAATGCCCCACAGATTTCCCCCCACAAAAAAACTCATTTGACATTCTATTTTTCGTCTAGACAAGAGACGTGGCGTTTATTGAGAACCCTGACACATGACCAGATGTAACAGAGACTGTTAACACTGCAGTGGGGAATGTGTTGCCGTCGTGTTAAGTGTAGGCCTCCAACAGTGTTGGAATGTACGGTTGCAAACACCTAGTTTGTTTAACCCTTTAATATTCCTCTCCCTCCTCATCCTCTTCTCCCACGCTGTCAGTGCCAACCTCTTCATAGTCCTTCTCCAGGGCTGCCATGTCTTCTCTGGCCTCAGAGAACTCCCCCTCCTCCATGCCCTCACCAACGTACCAGTGCACAAAGGCTCTCTTGGCATACATCAGGTCAAACTTGTGGTCCAGACGGGCCCAGGCCTCAGCGATGGCTGTGGTGTTGCTCAGCATGCACACGGCCCTCTGGACCTTAGCCAGGTCTCCTCCAGGAACCACCGTAGGGGGCTGGTAGTTGATACCCACCTTGAAGCCAGTGGGACACCAGTCCACAAACTGGATACTCCTCTTGGTTTTGATGGCAGCGATGGCAGAGTTGACATCTTTGGGAACAACGTCACCACGGTACAGGAGACAGCAGGCCATGTACTTGCCGTGACGAGGGTCACACTTCACCATCTGATTGGCTGGCTCGAAGCAGGCGTTGGTGATGTCAGCGACTGACAGCTGCTCGTGATAGGCCTTCTCAGCTGAGATGACTGGGGCATAGGTAGCCAGAGGGAAGTGGATACGGGGGTAGGGCACCAAGTTGGTCTGGAACTCTGTCAGATCAACATTCAGGGCTCCATCGAATCTCAGGGAGGCAGTGATGGAGGAGACGATCTGGCCAATGAGCCTGTTGAGGTTGGTGTACGAGGGACGCTCAATATCGAGGTTCCTGCGGCAGATGTCATAGATGGCCTCATTGTCCACCATGAAGGCACAGTCAGAGTGTTCCAGGGTGGTGTGAGTGGTCAGGATGGAGTTGTAGGGCTCCACTACAGCTGTGGACACCTGGGGAGCTGGGTAAACGGCGAACTCAAGTTTAGACTTCTTTCCGTAGTCCACAGACAGACGTTCCATCAGCAGGGAGGTGAAACCAGAACCGGTGCCTCCTCCAAAGCTGTGGAAGATGAGGAATCCCTGGAGTCCAGTACACTGGTCAGCCTGAATGGAGAAATGGTACAATAACTTTATTACATATGACGTTACATTAGTAAGAACA
This sequence comes from Salmo trutta, assembly GCF_901001165.1. Classification (NCBI taxonomy): domain Eukaryota; kingdom Metazoa; phylum Chordata; class Actinopteri; order Salmoniformes; family Salmonidae; genus Salmo; species Salmo trutta. The sequence continues at coordinate 48,175,461 of NC_042980.1, forward strand.
TATAATGGAGAACCTGTTCGCCTTTTTCTACTTAGAACCATAAAAAGGTTTTTCGGCTTGTTCCTGTAAAAGAACCCTTTATCTTCCAGATAGAACCACCCAAAAACACTTTCTTCCATCGAACAACCTTGTTGAAGGAAAAAAAAAGGTTCCCGTAGAAACATGTACCTGTATAAGCCTCGATAGAACCCCATTTCAGAATGATGACTCACCAGTTTGCGTGTCCTGTCCAGCACGATGTCAATGATCTCCTTGCCGATGGTGTAGTGACCGCGGGCGTAGTTGTTGGCAGCATCTTCCTTACCAGTGATCAGCTGCTCAGGGTGGAACAGCTGGCGATAGATACCTGTCCTCACCTCATCTGAAAGACAAAGGTAAATTCAGAACATCTTGGGACAGAATATTAAATCAACTCATTCAAAAGATTATGAGCCTTCCTGTAGGATTTCAGAGGATGTCTCATCTTACCGATGACAGTGGGCTCCAGATCAACGAAGATGGCTCGGGGGACATGCTTTCCGGCTCCGGTCTCACTGAAGAAGGTGTTGAAAGAGTCGTCTCCACCTCCACGAGTCTTGTCACTGGGCATCTGTCCGTCCGGCTGGATCCCATGCTCCAGGCAGTACAGCTCCCAACAGGCGTTGCCCATCTGGACTCCGGCTTGGCCCACATGCATAGAAATACACTCACGCTGAAAGAGAGGAGGTACAAGAGATCAAACACATGGAAACTTAAATCACATAATGCCTATGCAAATGTTTAAAGCCGTTTCATAGAATATGAAAAGAGTAAACTAACATGATAGATCCAAAACCCTATTCTTTCCCCAGTTATTTTCCCCTTGGGGGATGGCTGAACAAACCATAAGGATCTCATTTACGTTTTAGGACTACAAGCTGACGAGCTCGGTATAGGCCGTCATTAAAATGTTAAAAAAAAAAAATTTTATTCAACAAGTCATTGGCTGTATCCAAGAGGATCAAAAACAATGCATCAAGGATCAATTGTGACTGACTGATCTACAAATAATAGTAAGTCAATAATGAGTCATTATTTATGATGAAAGTTAATTTGTAGATCAGTCTGCCATCGTGTTGATGCTCTCAAACACAGCCATTGGCTAGGCTATCCTGCTTGGCCACCATCTTGGATATATGACATATATCATGCTGTAAGTCATCTTGTAAATCCTCTGCCGTTTGAGATCGTTTTTTTTTTTTTTAAAATGACTCTGCATCTTTAAGAGCAGAGGACCAGAGACGAAAAGGTGTGCCTTGTTCCTGTGGGCCACCCCCGCTCCTCCTCTCTCCCCCCCCCTCTCTCCTTCCTCCCTCCGTCCAACCAGCTGCGCACCAGCTGCGCACCAGCTGCACTGTACGAACAGCGACAGACCGCGCTCACAGAAAATGGCTACCATCTCTAACGGCTTCTCCTCTTCATGTCATCCTCCTCTTTCAAATGCCGAAATCTCACAAAAAAACATGTACATTTTTTATATATCATTTTTTTTATTTTTTTTTATCTGCAATTCATGTTTTTGTCCTGAAGCTAAGTGTTTTTTTATTTAAACAATGGACAGTCTATGAACAAGTAGAACAAAGACCCACATTGGATGTACAGCTATAGATTGTAAAAAATAAATAAATATATATTTTAAGCTAAATAATTCTAAAATCACATGCATCCTTTAAATCAGCTGTATACATAACACAGTAACATATGAAGAACAGGTAATGCAGAGAATCCGCTGATAATGACAAAGTTAAGGGCGGGAATCAAAGCCAATTGCGCATTAGATTCCATTCTTACTGCATTTATTTTTACTTAACAGACATTTCTAAATACTTTATAAAACGACTAGTAACGTTCTAGTTAAATGAAGGTTAAATAAATAAATACAAATTAAAAATGAATAAATAGTAGGCAAAACATATTCCAGGCATGTGCCACCGCCATGGTCTTTATATAACAGAATCCGTCGTCCACATGCTTTTCAACTTTATCTAATCTTATCATTTTCGTTTGAATACCATGTGAAATAAATAGATAACTGATTTTATAATCTGCGTCAGCACTCACCATTTTGTCTAGTTTCCTTTTCCTTCACAGGCTGACGTCGAGGATTCAGAAGAGAAGGCAGAACTGTAGGAGAAAGGAAGAGGTGGGGTTTTATATACGCCTGGAAGCAGACAGACAGGCAGGAAGCTACAGCAGAGTCTGATTGGCTGGGGACACGGTTGGTGGGTGGTTCTTCAATTGCTGTTGCGTAGAGAGAAATAGTAATGGCGTCTTTTTGTAGGCATTTTAACTCCGCCATGGTTCGTTGGATGAAAATGAATTACGTTTTTGTAGGGATTTCGATATAGGCCGAAAATGGGTTATGTGGTAAACACAGGTTTAGGAGATTTTATACGTTTTGTTCTATGAGATTATCTTCATCAGCTAACGGTACTTTATTTTTGTGCATTTTGAAGCATTTATGTAATACATTATTTTTTTTAAACACAAAGCACATAAAGGCGTCATAATTCATAAAGGTCATGTTAACTGACTGAAATTATCTCATAGAACAAAACGTATCAGATCTCCTAAACCTGTGTTAACCACAGACCTTATTTCTAGCCTCTATTCCAGAACCCCAATCATTCCAGAACCCCATTCATTCCAGAACCCCATTCATTCCAGAACCCCATTCATTGCAGAACCCCATTCATTGCAGAACCCCATTCATTCCCCATTCATTTTTTTTTTCTGATAGGGATGGCTGAACAAACTAGAATGGTATTTACATTACATTTTAGCAGACGCTCTTATCCAGAGCAACTTGCAGTAGTAAGTATATATATTTTTTTGACTTTTTCATACTGATCCCCTGTGAGAAATGAACTCACAACCTTGGTGGTGCATGCTCTACCAACTAAGCCACAATGAGTACATCTTACTGGCCTAAATCAACTAATACGGCAGCTTAATGACTTTAAATAATATTCACCATTATGATAACATTGTGCCACCAGTAAGAGTGGTAACAACGATTAGACATTTTTTGTTTATTGACAGATTTTGTTAAATGGAAAACACAGATGCTCAAATCTAAGGAACTTAAACCTTAAAGTGATGTTATCAATCAGGGGTGTCATGCACCCCCACAAATCTGAGGGGGGCACAAAGTACACAAGGACTGATGGGGAGTGGTCTGGAGGGGGGCTAGGCCCCCCCGTTCGTAAGTTAGAGAATTTTGCATCTTTTAAGCACCAAAATCTAGAGCCATAAGCTTAATTCTATGTAAAATACAGTATATGTCTATTTTTTCTGTATATCTAAGCATACCTCTTGAGCTGTCTGTATCCTCCTGACTGGTGGTTCTTTGCTCAAATAAACTAAATATGATTTGCTGTATTCTCTGCTCAAATCTGGGTAAAATATTGAAAGAAATGTGAGTCTTATTCAGTACATTTAGTAAAATGCCACTGCAATTCAAGAAAAACCCTGGTATGAAACAACGAGGACAAAGAGGAAGGGATGGTTTGGGGAGAAGCGTGGGGGAGGGGATACGGATGGGGGAGGGGAGGAGAAAAGGGTGGGTTAGGGAGGAAAAGTAGGCAAGGGGAGAGGGATTGTGTAAGGGAGAAGAATGTGGGGGAGGAGTAGGGGACGGGAGACGGGTGGGGAGACAGGTGTGGGAGGGGAGAGGGATGGGGAGGGGGCGACACAAAATAAGGGTGTTGGGTTACACCTATAGCCTCTCAAAGGATTCATAGAAATAAGCTTTAAAAGGCATGATAATGAAACCTTATTCTTGGGAAATAAATTCAATGTCAGTTATTCAATGGATAGCCTAGAAACATGGATAGCCTAGCCGTTAATAACATGTGTAACTCTGTGTTGTTTTGTCACAAACTGCTTTGCTTTATCTTGGCCAGGTCGCAGTTGTAAATGAGAACTTGTTCTCAACTGGTTAAATATAGGTGGCTAGGCTAGAAACATGGCTAGCCTAGAAACATGGATAGCCGAAATATACTGATAAAAAAATAAAGGGAACACTAAAATAACACATCCTAGATCTGAATGAATGAAATAATCTTATTAAATACTTTTTTCTTTACATAGTTGAATGTGCTGACAACAAAATCACAAAAATAATCAATGGAAATCCAATTTATCAACCCATGGAGGTCTGGATTTGGAGTCACACTCAAAATTAAAGTGGAAAACCACACTACAGGCTGATCCAACTTTGATATAATGTCCTTAAAACAAGTCAAAATGAGGCTCAGTAGTGTGTGTGGCCTCCACGTGCCTGTATGACCTCCCTACAACGCCTGGGCATGCTCCTGATGAGGTGGCAGATGGTCTCCTGAGGGATCTCCTCCCAGACCTGGACTAAAGCATCCGCCAACTCCTGGACAGTCTGTGGTGGATGGAGCGAGACATGATGTCCCAGATGTGCTCAATTGGATTCAGGTCTGGGGAACAGGCGGGCCAGTCCATAGCATCATTCCTCTTGCAGGAACTGCTGACACACTCCAGCCACATGAGGTCTAGCATTGTCTTGCATTAGGAGGAACCCAGGGCAAACCGCACCAGCATATGGTCTCACAAGGGGTCTGAGGATCTCATCTCGGTACCTAATGGCAGTCAGGCTACCTCTGGCGAGCACATGGAGGGATATGCGGCCCCCCAAAGAAATGCCACCCAACACCATGACTGACCCACCGCCAAACCGGTCATGCTGGAGGATGTTGCAGGCAGCAGAACGTTCTCCACGGCGTCTCCAGACTGTCACGTGTGCTCAGTGTGAACCTGCTTCATCTGTGAAGAGCACAGGGCGCCAGTGGCGAATTTGCCAATCTTGGTGTTCTCTGGCAAATGCCAAACGTCCTGCACGGTGTTGGGCTGTAAGCACAACCCCCACCTGTGGACGTCGGGCCCTCATACCACCCTCATGGAGTCTGTTTCTGACCGTTTGAGCAGACACATGCACATTTGTGGCCTGCTGGAGGACATTTTGCAGGGCTCTGGCAGTGCTCATCCTGCTCCTCCTTGCACAAAGGCGGAGGTAGCGGTCCTGCTGCTGGGTTGTTGCCCTCCTACGGCCTCCTCCACGTCTCCTGATGTACTGGCCTGTCTCCTGGTAGCGCCTCCATGCTCTGGACACTACGCTGACAGACACAGCAAACCTTGCCACAGCTCGCATTGATGTGCCATCCTGGATGAGCTGCACTACCTGAGCCACTTGTGTGGGTTGTAGACTCAGTCTCATGCTACCACTAGAGTGAAAGCACCGCCAGCATTCAAAAGCGACCAAAACATCAGCCAGTAAGCATAAGAACTGAGAAGTGGTCTGTGGTCACCACCTGCCGAACCACTCCTTTATTGGGCGTGTCTTGCTAATTGCCTATAATTTCCACCTGTTGTCTATTCTATTTGCACAACAGCATGTGAAATGTATTGTCAATCAGTGTTGCTTCCTAAGTGGACAGTTTGATTTCACAGAAGTGTGATTGACTTGGAGTTACATTGTGTTGTTTAAGTGTTCCCTTTATTTTTTTGAGCAGTGTACATGGATAGCCGAAATACATGGACAGCCTAGAAACGTGGACAGCCTAGAAACATGGATAGCCTATAAAACATGGATAGCCTATAAAACATGGATAGCCTATAAAACATGGATAGCCTATAAAACATGGATAGCCTATAAACATGGATAGCCTATAAACATGGATAGTATATAAAACATGGATAGTATATAAAACATGGATAGCCTAGAAACATGGATAGTATATAAAACATGGATAGCCTATAAAACATGGATAGTATATAAAACATGGATAGTATATAAAACATGGATAGCCTATAAAACATGGATAGCCTATAAAACATGGATAGCCTATAAAACATGGATAGTATATAAAACATGGATAGCCTATAAACATGGATAGTATATGTGACGTAGCAGTCCGTGACTGACCGCGGACAGCATTTGGTATTTTAACGCACGCACACATTCATCACTCCTCCCTGTTCCGTTATCAAATAAGTTAACAATGTGGGTCGACACACAAGTTAACTTCTCTATCTTAGTACATACATTTCACACTTACGTCAGTAACCGGTTATGGTATAAAGAAATAAACAGACAAGTGTTCATATTTAATATAAGCAATATTTACTATACTTATCGATGTTATGGATGGACGCGTTGTTTGTTTGTTTGTTTGTTTGTTCTGTTCCTCTCTCCTTCTCTGTAGTTTCCGGGTATGCTGGATAAGGACCCGTGCTAAGGGAATTGGGCTGACTTTGTAGTCCCTGTCCCGAATGGCTCATTAATGTAAATGGACATATTGAAAGACACTGTCAGTAGTGATGTAATATTGAAAATGTTATATTGTGATATTGTTTCATAAAAAAAACGTGTTGCAATGTATATACTTTAGTATGTTTAGTTGAATGGAAAATGTAGGTTTGAATAGGTAATTGCTTAATTAATTAGTGTTAATTGTTCTGAGGGGAGGGGCTAGCCCTACAAAAGGAGCCTCTCTTTCAGTTCATCGGGAGGCATTTTGGATTGAGCTGTGGATGGGGTAGCAGTGTTTATTATTATTATTATTATTATTATTATTATTATTATTATTATTATTATTATTATTATTATTATTATTATTATTATTTTTTTTTTTTTAAGTTGTCCTATAAGGTATACGTTTGATGGCACTACTGTTGTTTTTGTTCCGGAATCACTATGTTAATAAACACCCAGAAGCACAGAATAACTTTTGCGGCTCCGCCATCTTTTGATTTTGATAGATGTTAGGTTTTCCAGTTTAGCCTTCTGGCCTCCTCTACAGCACAGCATAGAAACATGGATAGCATAGAAACATGGATAGCATAGAAACATGGATAGCCTAGAAACATGGATAGCCTAGAAACATGGATAGCCTATAAGCATAATCTAGCTTCCAGCATAGGCATCTCTCTGCTCCGTGCACCTTGGAAGGAACCACTTACCAGGGAGAATATGGGGGGGGGGGGATCTTTGCCTGGTCCAGTCAGTGTGCTCCCCTCTGTAAAATACAGATCTGACAGATCTGTTTATAAATAATTATCATAAAACGTGGGCTTAAAAAAAAATTACATTTCAGTAATTCATTTATAATGAATACTACAGTGATGCTGAATGTAAAAATGTCTCAACTTATCCACTATTTGACGTTTGGTAAGTGAAAATTATAGGAGAAAATAGCCCAGTCACAAATAGTATTTCATACCAAGTTGGCTGCTGGAGAGGCTCCCACCCAAAGGGAGATCCATCTCAGTCAAGTTGTAATCAGCATAAATGTACAAGTTCAGCAGAAATGTATGTTTGGTTGAATCCCTACAAAATATCCATATTTTCCCCCTCACAAATATCAATAATTGAGTCACTCCTTGGCTAAAAATTACGCCGCGGATTTTTACCTGCCAATAGCCTAGGTTAGCCTCGGAGATGGAAAGAGGCCTCATCAATGTCTCCGTGCCATTATGGCGTCTGTGACAGCATGGGCAGCGCCATTGGGGGCCTCTCTCTATTTTGAAGTAGTCCATTTTCTTCTCCGCGATTGGCTGATCTCTCCTGATGACCAGTTTGCACATGACTCCGAAAGGGTCACCAGTAGGGATCAGCCATTGAAGTTTGAAGTCCCACCCAATTTTACTATATTAAAATGGTGGAAGCCCTCAATGGCGCTACCCATGCTAAAACAGTCTTTGGACTACTAGAGCCCTCTATCATTCTCTATGGCTAGCCTACAGAAGGACAGTACACTGCAGTAGAAGGGATCCCTTCCATGTCATTATTACATACAGTATAGCACCAGGGTAAAACATGTATTTTTTTGTTTGAGATATTCGGTTTCATGCCGTAATTATGAAAATCTGAATCTGAATCAGGGGAGGATGCAGAACAATCCACATATTTGTTTTATTTTTTTAAACAAACAAAACAAATGAATATTACGGATTTCAATGTTGCTCTTAAACAAAAGCTGTTTCACTACCTGTACTGAGTCAAGACTGTTATAGTTGAGGTAGTTATATGTGTGACTTCAGGTGGTTCGGATCATTCTCCCTGCTATCTTAATAACCCTTTACACTCATACATTTTAGTCATTTAGCAGACGCTCTTATCCAGAGCAACTTACAGTAGTGAATATACACATTTCATGCCATTTCATGAATTATTTTTATTTTATACATTTTTTTGTACTGGCCCCCCATGGGAATTGAACCCACAACCCTGGTGTTGCACACACCATGCTCTACCAACTGAGCCACATATATATGGGTATGAGCCTCATACCCATATATGCGGGTTGAGAATGGCCCTATTTGAACACTGATCGGCCCTTCAATTGGAATGCAGTCGCTGTACAAATACATGCTATAAATGTCAGAGCTCACAGTCTCTGTGCTTCACATGTCTGTATGGGTTTTGGCTGACAGCCATTATAAACTTGAGCATCGCACGTAACAAGAACGTGACCCCATCCTTCCCACTACTTTTGCCCCACAAAAAAAATAAAATTGTTGCCCGAGTGGGGGGAAATGCTGTAAATTAAGACGAATACCTCGATGTATTTTGAAAGATGAGACGTCGAAGATAATAAATACCACTTTAATGTCATACAAGCAAGTTTAAAAACACCCGGGTCTGCAATTCACACATTTTTATATCATATACAGTGTCAACGTTTATGATCAATATGTTTGATGTACAGTTTCAAGGTGACATGGCGTCATAACCTTAGGGTTGTTCTGAACAGAATGTTTGTCTATGGTGAAGAAAAATTTGCCACGGAACACGCACTCGAATGGACTCACGACTCCGTTCTATGCGCACCAAAATTACAATCTGTTTCCTCTGAATTGCCTTGTGAAAGCTTAACACTGTAAGATCGTATTTTAGAACTTTAGCTTTGTTATGTTGGCAATAGAGCAAGCTTTCAAATGATGTCCACCTGACCAAGACTGTGATTTATATAATGGCTGTTTTTGGGATGGCGTAAACAACAACAGTAATTGTGTGATGGCGAGGTGCACGGTTGTGTTCCAAACAAAACAACAATTGCGCTTAATCTAGTTCCTCAATGGCACAACTAAGAGAGCGAAGACTCTTCTTTGACTTATAAAAGTGCCAAAGTTACTTAGGAACTGTGCACAGTTTTGAGAGGTGTGTGTCCACTTGGATACACAAGTTAGACCTCTCACTCAAACTCTTATGTTGCACCTACCTCACATTTTCCAGGAATATTCTTATGTGACAGTATCCAGAATATTTTCATATTTCATTAGTCACAGACAGGTATTTACCTGGACTTTTTAATTTTATCTTTATTTAACTAGGCAAGTCAGTTAAGAACAAATTCTTATTTTCAATGACAGCCTAGGAACAGTGGGTTAACTGCCTTGTTCAGGGGCAGAACAACAGATTTTATACCTTATCAGCTCTGGGATTTGATCTTGCAACCTTTCAGTTACTAGTCCAACACTCTAACCACTAGGCTACGCTGCCGCATCTATGAAAGGAATCGCAGGACAACATACAACATTGCCTCATGTGGAAGTTAAGGAAAGCATTCGAGCGAGCGAAACAGCGTTTCTCTTGTCTCTCTACGTGTAGACCAACTATCTGATGCTATCTGGTCCAAATGAGTTGTTGCCGCCCGTAGCATTGAAGGCAAAGGGAAGCCAGCGAGCATCTGGCCTCCCTTGACAATAAAAAAAGTATACAAAATTAGCCAATCAGCGTTGAGCTAAACTGAGCAAGCTCAACTGTGAATGGTCCTGGTGCCCCCCCCCCCCAAAAAAAGTGTCAAGGGAAGCCATCTTGGATTTGGCGTCACTCCTTTCATTGAATTGTTGCATCTCATTGTGTTGTTGACCTCCAGTGGCTAGCTAGCTAAAATTGTCCCTTTCCTAAATTAGCCATGGATGGAGATAGCGATGTGGACTTGTGGTTTTACTTCATTCTCTGTACCGGCCAATAATTATAACGCCGATTCTGATCCAGCCATTATTTCATACATTGTTGTGCCTCTGGCCTGAGAGGATGGAAGTTCAATATGTAGCTAGATGTAGAAGGCTAATGTTAGCTAGCTAACGTTGCCCATGAATGGAAATTAGGCCAGGCATATTAGCCAGGTAGCCGAGGACAACAAAAACTAAAAGCGTGTACTGAATGACAGAGTCATAGACTGTTTAGGCAACATGAAAGAGAGGAGGATGGCATTTCTCTACAAGTAGGGTGAGTAAACATGTTTTCTACTCACATGAACACACACACACAGATGCGCACACACACACACAGAAATCAGAAACATGGACAGCCACATCATATTTAGCTTACGTTGATTAGACAAATTTGTTTTTTTGGTATTTTTTTTAAATTGTAACTGTATCAGACTAAGCAGCAGGTGATTTGATGATATTGATATGGTGCTGGATGTCACGAATCCCCCCGGTACTGCTGCTCCTTCCGTGCACCAGTTCCGGAGGTCTACATCACCGGCCTTCTAGGCGTCACTGAACCGTTTCATTACGCCCATCTGGTTCCCATTCCCCCCTGATTAGTAATTGTATAATTGTGCCCTTTTGTTCACCCTTGACTTGGATCAGTTATTGTCCCCGTGTCCGTTGGTCTTGTGAGTACCTGTTCTTTGTTGTTTCGGCTTTCGTGCTGCGTGTATTGTGTACGGGTTATTACTGGTCTCGTCCCGTGTATTGTATTTACGGGTCTCGTCCTGTGTGTTGTTATTACTGGTCTCGTCCTGTGTGTTGTTATTACTGGTCCTGTGTGTTGTTATTACGGGTCCTGTGTGTTGTTATTACGGGTCCTGTGTGTTGTTATTACGGGTCCTGTGTGTTGTTATTATGGGTCCAGTGTGTTGTTATTACTGGTCTCGTCCTGTGTGTTGTTATTATGGGTCTCGTCCTGTGTGTTGTTATTACTGGTCCTGTGTGTTGTTATTTACGGGTCTCGTCCCGTGTATTGTTATTACTGGTCCTGTGTATTGTTATTATGGGTCTCGTCCTGTGTATTGTTATTACTGGTCTCGTCCTGTGTGTTGTTATTACTGGTCTCGTCCTGTGTTGTTATTACGGGTCCTGTGTGTTGTTATTACTGGTCTCGTCCTGTGTTGTTATTACGGGTCCTGTGTGTTGTTATTACTGGTCTCGTCCTGTGTGTTGTTATTACTGGTCCTGTGTGTTGTTATTTACGGGTCTCGTCCCGTGTATTGTTATTACGGGTCCTGTGTATTGTTATTATGGGTCTCGTCCTGTGTGTTGTTATTACTGGTCTCGTCCTGTGTATTGTTATTATGGGTCTCGTCCTGTGTATTGTTATTACGGGTCCTGTGTGTTGTTATTACTGGTCTCGTCCTGTGTGTTGTTATTATGGGTCTCGTCCTGTGTATTGTTATTACTGGTCTCGTCCTGTGTATTGTTATTACGGGTCCTGTGTGTTGTTATTACTGGTCTCGTCCTGTGTATTGTTATTACTGGTCTCGTCCTGTGTATTGTTATTATGGGTCTCGTCCTGTGTGTTGTTATTACGGGTCCTGTGTGTTGTTATTATGGGTCTCGTCCTGTGTGTTGTTATCATGAGTCTCGTCCTGTGTGTTGTTATTATGGGTCTCGTCCTGTGTGTTGTTATCATGAGTCTCGTCCTGTGTGTTGTTATTACTGGTCTCGTTCTGTGTGTTGTTATTACGGGTCTCGTCCCGTGTATTGTAATATAGAGCAAACAACGCAATTATCACAACACGTAGTTTGTATTATGGCTTCCCCAGTGATTTCACCCACACACCGCTACTGTACACACTTCTCGGTCACAGGTGCAGCTCATCACCTGTGTTCAGGGATCCAGGAAGAGAGAGAGGGAACACAGGGATCCAGGAAGAGAGAGAGGGAACACAGGGATCCAGGAAGAGAGAGAGAGGGAACACAGGGATCCAGGAAGAGAGAGAGAGGGAACACAGGGATCCAGGAAGAGAGAGAGAGGGAACACAGGGATCCAGGAAGAGAGAGAGAGGGAACACAGGGATCCAGGAAGAGAGAGAGAGGAACACAGGGATCCAGGAAGAGAGAGAGGGAACACAGGGATCCAGGAAGAGAGAGAGAGGGAACACAGGGATCCAGGAAGAGAGAGAGAGGGAACACAGGGATCCAGGAAGAGAGAGAGAGGGAACACAGGGATCCAGGAAGAGAGAGAGAGAGAACACAGGGATCCAGGAAGAGAGAGAGAGAGGGAACACAGGGATCCAGGAAGAGAGAAAGAGGGAACACAGGGATCCAGGAAGAGAGAGAGAGGGAACACAGGGATCCAGGAAGAGAGAGAGAGGGAACACAGGGATCCAGGAAGAGAGAGAGAGGGAACACAGGGATCCAGGAAGAGAGAGAGAGGGAACACAGGGATCCAGGAAGAGAGAGAGAGGGAACACAGGGATCCAGGAAGAGAGAGAGAGGGAACACAGGGATCCAGGAAGAGAGAGAGAGGGAACACAGGGATCCAGGAAGAGAGAGAGGGAACACAGGGATCCAGGAAGAGAGAGAGGGAACACAGGGATCCAGGAAGAGAGAGAGAGGGAACACAGGGATCCAGGAAGAGAGAGAGAGGGAACACAGGGATCCAGGAAGAGAGAGAGAGGGAACACAGGGATCCAGGAAGAGAGAGAGAGGGAACACAGGGATCCAGGAAGAGAGAGAGAGGGAACACAGGGATCCAGGAAGAGAGAGAGGGAACACAGGGATCCAGGAAGAGAGAGAGGGAACACAGGGATCCAGGAAGAGAGAGAGGGAACACAGGGATCCAGGAAGAGAGAGAGGGAACACAGGGATCCAGGAAGAGAGAGAGAGGGAACACAGGGATCCAGGAAGAGAGAGAGAGGGAACACAGGGATCCAGGAAGAGAGAGAGAGGGAACACAGGGATCCAGGAAGAGAGAGAGGGAACACAGGGATCCAGGAAGAGAGAGAGGGAACACAGGGATCCAGGAAGAGAGAGAGGGAACACAGGGATCCAGGAAGAGAGAGGAAGAGAGAGAGAGAACACAGGGATCCAGGAAGAGAGAGAGAGGGAACACAGGGATCCAGGAAGAAAGAGAGAGAGGGAACACAGGGATCCAGGAAGAGAGAGAGAGGGAACACAGGGATCCAGGAAGAGAGAGAGAGGGAACACAGGGATCCAGGAAGAGAGAGAGAGGGAACACAGGGATCCAGGAAGAGAGAGAGAGGGAACACAGGGATCCAGGAAGAAAGAGAGAGAGGGAACACAGGGATCCAGGAAGAGAGAGAGAGGGAACACAGGGATCCAGGAAGAGAGAGAGAGGGAACACAGGGATCCAGGAAGAGAGAGAGAGGGAACACAGGGATCCAGGAAGAGAGAGAGAGGGAACACAGGGATCCAGGAAGAGAGAGAGAGGGAACACAGGGATCCAGGAAGAGAGAGAGGGAACACAGGGATCCAGGAAGAGAGAGAGAGGGAACACAGGGATCCAGGAAGAGAGAGAGAGGGAACACAGGGATCCAGGAAGAGAGAGAGAGGGAACACAGGGATCCAGGAAGAGAGAGAGAGGGAACACAGGGATCCAGGAAGAGTGAGAGGGAACACAGGGATCCAGGAAGAGTGAGAGGGAACACAGGGATCCAGGAAGAGAGAGAGAGAGAACACAGGGATCCAGGAAGAGAGAGAGAGGGAACACAGGGATCCAGGAAGAGAGAGAGGGAACACAGGGATCCAGGAAGAGAGAGAGGGAACACAGGGATCCAGGAAGAGAGAGAGGGAACACAGGGATCCAGGAAGAGAGAGAGAGAGAACACAGGGATCCAGGAAGAGAGAGAGGGAACACAGGGATCCAGGAAGAGAGAGAGGGAACACAGGGATCCAGGAAGAGAGAGAGGGAACACAGGGATCCAGGAAGAGAGAGAGGGAACACAGGGATCCAGGAAGAGAGAGAGGGAACACAGGGATCCAGGAAGAGAGAGAGGGAACACAGGGATCCAGGAAGAGAGAGAGGGAACACAGGGATCCAGGAAGAGAGAGAGGGAACAAAGAGAGAACACTTTATAACACTAGATAATAATAACTCTCATTCATACAACTACTTAAGAATAAGCGATCAGGACGAAATGTTAAAAATATATAACCATAAGTTAAATGAAATATGGATTATGATATTGATTAAATTTACAGACCAGTAGGATAATGGTAAACATAACATTAAACATCCAGACTGTTATACTCATCAAATCAAATCAATTTATATAGCCCTTCGTACATCAGCTGAAATCTCAAAGTGCTGTACAGAAACCCAGCCTAAAACCCCAAACAGCAAGCAATGCATGTGAAAGAAACACGGTGGCTGGGAAAAACTCATCCCCCCCTTCCTGACAGAGATGGCAGGCACCACACGAAGGCCTCCCTTCACAGTTATAAATGCAGAATAAATACTGTAAATGTAAAATGCACATAAAATCAACAGTATAATATTTGGATTTAGTCTTGTGAACTGTTGGTGTCCTCACCTTTGGTCTAATAATTTCCCCCATAATCTCCAATCTGTTCCCTTTCAATTGCTTATGCATATGCTTTTCATATTTCTTCTGTAAGAAACATTTCAATTTAGCCCAATCGATATAGGTCAATTCTCAACAAAGATTGAAATCCAGAATGGGATTTTTTTTTTTTTTTAAATTTAATTTTTTTTCCCTGATTCAGAATATATAATTGTTATAATGTTGTCAGGCTTTGTTTAAGAGAATGGCGTTGCTACCCTACTCGCTACAGCGAGAGCGTATCTATTAGAGCGGGACGGACTTGTGCTATATCAAGACGAGATTGTCATCCCAGCTTCACAGAGAGAAATTCTACAACAGATACACAAAAGGTCACATGGGGAAAGAGACAAAAGTGCAGAGAAAGAGACAAGATGTCGGTGTGGTGGCCCGGGCATCAGCGGTCACATCGCGAGGAAAGTGATGTCATGCAGGTTCTGTACAGAGAACAAACCAACTGAAAAGAGAGAACTACTTGTCGTGACACCTTTTTCCTAAGGGTCAGAAGATCGCAGTGGAGCTGTGTGCGCTAGAGGACACGAAATACCTCCTAGTGGTGAACTATCATTCTAGGGTCATAGCAATCGCTCACCTTCCCACTGCCACTAACCAGCAGGTCATCCCCCCCACCTCAAAGGTATGTTTGTAAAATGGGGGACACCTACTGAGCTGGTTAGCGATAACGCTACTCAGTTTGTCTGCACTGAGTTGAAGGAGTTCAGCAAGACGTATGGTTTGGCTCATACCACCTCCAGTCCCCATTACCCTGCATGCAAATAGAGCTGTGGAGAGAGCTGTACAGACAGCTAAGCAAATTCTTAAACAACCAGACCCACGTATGGTTCTGATGTGCTACCGAGCCACGCCCTTCAGCGTAACAGGAACAAGCCCAGCACAACTCATGACCGGACGTCCGATCCGGACAACGGTCCCCGTGCTGGATGGGAAAACTCCAACCAAAACGTATCAGCCACAACAGTGTTTAAACAAAAGGACCAGAAAGCCAAACAAGCTTACCAGTTGTTCTATAACAGGAGGCATTCAGTGCACCCCCATACTGGACAGTGTCAGAGTCAAGCTGGACAGAGAGAAAGGGTGGGGGAAAACACCGACAGTCGACATCAGCGAATCTCCAGAGCCGAGATCCTACGTAGTGGAAACTGAACACGGCACCGTCGCTCGGGGGAAACAGGCGACGCCTTCAGGCTTTTCCAGAGTCACCTACTCCAGAGAGACAACAGCAGAGCAACAAAAGAGTTACCCAAGTCTACCAGTGAGGACAGCCATCTCCCATCCCCTCACTCAGTGCACCACTGGCTCAGCCTGTGTCATAAGCGTCGTAAGGGACAGACCAAGGCCCAGCGGGTATAGTGCTCATCTTTCTTCTTTATTTTAAAGAGAACACTCAAAACAAAATAAACAGACGACCAAACAGTTCCATAAGGCACACAGGCTATACAGAAAACAACCACCCACAAAAACACAGGAAAAAACAGGCTGCCTAAGTATGGCTTCCAATCAGAGACAACGAAAGACACCTGCCTCTGATTGGAAACCATACTCGGCCACACATAAAAAACGAACATAGAAAATGAAAACTAGAACAAATCCCCTCTAAATAAACGAACCCCCAAAACACCCAAAAAACAACACCCCCCTGCCACGCCCTGACCATACTACAATGACAAATGACCCCTTTTACTGATCAGGACGTGACAGCCTGCCTCACCACAACTGATGAGAATGACCTCCCAGAGGTCGATAGGTTAAAACTACCACTGTGGTAAAGAGACACTTGAGAAAAAATTAAAAGAGGTACAGAAACTGTTTCCAATTCTCATTTCATTTTAGTCATTTAGCAGACGCTCTTATCCAGAGTGACTTACAGTAGTGAATGCATACATTTCATTTCATGCATTTTTTTGTTTTTTTGTACTGGCCCCCCGTGGGAATTGAACCCACAACCCTGGTGTTAGCACCCACCATGCTGGTGTTACAAACACCATGCTCTACCAACTGAGCCACGGGGAAGCCATGTTGCTGTGGACAAAGGGCTGTCTAACCCCTCATGTCCTAGTGGACACGGTTATGGCTATTGTCGATGTTAAAGAAAAACATAACTTATGTTACTAAAAAAAATATTATATGTGTTATTGAAATACAAATAGTTTGTATTGAAACGGACACAGGGTGAATGTTAGTATTAGGTAGTTTTGATTTCTCTCAGAAAAGAGGAGATGTAGTGATGTATTCTGATAGATATTTCCCTAATTGATTGGTTATGCGTGTCATAACCCGGATATGACTAACCAATGAGGACTGAGCAGATAGTAGCTCGGTGGACTGCATGTTAATTGTCTGATATAAGAGTTATTAAACATAACTAAACCGGATAAATCACTGCCTAGTCTCCATCATGACAGTAGCCCACTTTTATGTGTGTGACTTTTAACTGTATTGTTGTATACAACATGTGCTAACATACGTACACATACAAATCACATTTATTTATATAGCCCTTCTTACATCAGCTGATATCACAAAGTGCTGTACAGAAACCCAGCCTAAAACCCCAAACAGCAAGCAATGCATGTGAAAGAAACACGGTGGCTAGGAAAAACTCCCTAGGAAAAACTCCTGAGAAAGGCCAAAAACCTAGGAAAAAACCTAGAGAGGAACCATGCTATGAGGGGTGGCCAGTCCTCTTCTGGCTGTGCCGGGTGGAGATTATAACAGAACATGGCCAAGATGTTCAAATGTTCATAAATTACCAACATGGTCAAATAATACTAATCACAGTGAACAGGTCAGGGTTCTATAGCAGAACAGTTGAAACTGGAGCAGCAGCACGGCCAGGTGGACTGGGGACAACAAGGAGTCATCATGCCAGGTAGTCCTGAGGCATGGTCCTAGGGCTCAGGTCCTCTGAGAGAGAGAAAGAAAGAGAGAAAGAGAGAATTAGAGAGAGCATATTTAAATTCACACAGGACACCGGATAAGATAGGAGAAATACTCCAGATATAACAGACTGACCCTAGCCCCCCAACACATAAAATACTGCAGCATAAATACTGGAGGCTGAGACAGGAGGGGTCAGGAGACACTGTGGCCCCATCCGATGATAACCCCAAACGGGGCCAAACAGGCAGGATATAATCCCACCCACTTTGCCAAAGCACAGCCCCCACATCACTAGAGGGATACCTTCAACCACCAACTTACCATCCTGAGACAATGCCGAGTATAACCCACAAAGATCTCCGCCACGGCACACCCCAAGGGGGGGCGCCAACCCAGACAGGAAGACCACGTCAGTGACTCAACCCACTCAAGTGACGCACCCTCCTAGGGACGGCATGGAAGAGCACCAGTAAGCCAGTGACTCAGCCCCTGTAATAGGGTTAGAGGAAGAGAATCCCAGTGGAGAGAAGGAAACCGGCCAGGCAGAGACAGCAAGGGCGGTTCGTTGCTCCAGCCTTTCCGTTCACCTTCACACTCCTGGGCCAGACTATACTTAATCATAGGACCTACTGAAGAGATGAGTCTTCAATAAAGACTTAAAGGTTGAGACCGAGTCTGTGTCTCTCACATGGATAGGCAGACCATTCCATAAAAATGGAGCTCTATAGGAGAGAGCCCTGCCTCCAACTGTTTGCCTAGGGACAATTAGAAGGCCTGCGTCTTGTGACCGTAGCGTACGTGTAGGTATGTACGGCAGGACCAAATCGGAAAGATAGGTAGGAGCAAGCCCATGTAATGCTTTGTAGGTTAGCAGTAAAACCTTGAAATCAGCCCTTGCCTTAACAGGAAGCCAGTGTAGGGAGGCTAGCACTGGAGTAATATGATCAAATTTTTTGGTTCTAGTCAGGATTCTAGCAGCCGTATTTAGCACTAACTGAAGTTTATTTATTGCTTTACAACCCCTTGGCATACAAGAGTGTGGCAGCAGTCTCTTGGGAAATTTACTGGGACCTCTTCATCTGCAGACAGGCTTTTCACAGCTTTCCACATCTGAGGACAGACATCACAACAACAAAAAAACAGACTTCACTTGATTACAATTAGACAGCCCTGACCATAATCTCTCTCTCTCTGTCTTCATAGTTTTCTTCTCTAGGGTCTAAAACTGGAGAATATTTGGATAATGTCATCCCATAGCCCTGTCAAACTTGTACACTTACTCCCTTTTTCTGACAGCTGGAGCGAAACATTATTTGACCCTCTTCCATTGCTGTTATCTACAAATGCAGCATTTGGAGCATTTCATTTACGACGATAAATAGGCCTACATCAAGATAACAAACAAAGAATAAAGTTAATTAACTGATGATATTTCACTTAGCTGTAGTATGTAAAGTTAGGCAGCTAGCTAGCTAACAATCAGCTCATTAGCCTACACACAGTTAATAGATAGCTAATAACGCATCGTTTTTGAAAAAATATTTTCTAAATGTATTTACCGATTTACTTGAATAAGTTCACGCCTCTACGCCCACGAAGCGGCCAGTCTTTTGGAGCGAACCGTTGTCAAGCGGAGGCACCGCTTCTGGTCGAAACATAGGAGCGAAAGTGTAATTTAACAATTAGCTGCCTATTGTAATGCAGGCCTATTATTATTATTATCACGTTTGGTAACATTTGACCATGTATTTATTTTCAGAGATTCAATGAGTTGTAAAAATGTCTCAGAGAACTCAGCTGACTTCCCTCAATTGAAGGTCAGCTACGTTAACCTAGACTACTTAACATTACTAGCTTGGTATTTGAAGTTGGTATTTGAAGTTGTTAATTAGCAGTCTATTATCAGGTAAAAAGCATATACTTATTATTCATAATTTCTCAAATATTTATAATCTAATTATTCAGTCGAATACGCTATGCTACAGCCATTGAATCTGTCTTTGAGCGTTAAGGGAGGTTATTAATGGATAGCTCGGTCCACAACATTATGTTATTATATTTTTCAATCTTGAAAATACAAGGGCAAATGTTATTAAATCAGTGACTGAAATTTCGCACTACGTGGATATTCATTTCCGGACTTGGGAGAGCGCTCAAAGCGTTGTTGAACTCCCCCTCTGAATAAACGGGGCGTAGTTTTTGTCTTAACTGCTTTGGGGGGAAAAGAAAGACGCGGACGGGCGTCGCCCATGGCTTGTCTCTGTAGCGCAGGATGCGGCGCGGCGCGGCGAAACACCGCTTCCCATTCATTTCAATGGAAGGGAAGCGGAGAGGGCGGAGCGACGGTGACGTGGGAGGCGGTGAAACAGATACATGGAGTGGTTTCCATGACGAATTTAACGCTCTGCGACCCAAGGCTTTCTTTAGCAAAAGATGGCTGACAGAAATACTACGATGGAAGCAAATATAAGTGATTTTAACGTAATAACGAATCATGCAAAAAAAATGTTATAGTTTACAGGAATATGTTAGTTAATGTAGAGACAAACTATTATGCTTATTTTTGTTTATCATAACGTTAATTTACGAAAATCGAGATTTGGTATGCTAGCTGACTAGCTAACATTAGCCAGCTAGCTGGCTAGCTTTATGGGTGTTGTGACATGGGTATGAAATTGTAATTCTGGTTGTTTAATGTTTTATGGACTCCTGAAACAACCAGCAAACCAGACTGTCTTGTGAAACAGTGGATGTAAAGAATCTAGCTAGCTAAAGCATTTACTGCACATTTAATGTACCGTTTTGTAAGCTTGCCTTGCTGATATTTACCATGCCATGCAGATAGATGAAATAACGTAACTAGCTATGTTCTAGCTTACTGTGGAGGATAAAAATACCTGTATGCCTATGGATGTGTAGCTACCTATCTAGCCGACCTGTGTATGGACCCAAACGTTTGCTATACATATTAGTTCAGAACCTATGAACCTCAGCTATCATAGCCAGTTGTATCAACTTCAAAACCAGTCTGAATGACATTAATGAAGCCTATGGATTGAGTAGAATATAATATCATGTTGTGCCAAGGATGCAAGTCGTATATACATGTAGTTATTACCATGCATGAGATCCCCACATTGTAGCCTGTACATTTAATATATTCACTGATCGTGTACTGCAAATAAAGGTGCAGTTCAGGTATGAATGTCTGAGATTATTTTTCATTCATATCCAATACCAGGAGTATCAAATTCCAGTCTTTGAATGACGCTGTGTCTGCATGTATGTATTACAATTATACACTTCAACAGGGTTTACCAATCTTGGTCCTGGGACATCAATGGTTACACATTGTAACTAATAGACTAGAAACAGGATTTAACTAGTTAAAGGCTGATTTGTAATTCATATATACAGAAATAGAATTTTAAAAACAGTACACTACACTTCCTATGCATCATGTAAATACTGTAAAACCAGTTCATCTCAATATCGAATGCCCTTCATCTGCATTGATCTGATAAACACAGGATAGGTGTAGCATTAAATCAAATGAGAAACTTCATTTCAACTAGTAGAGAATGTGAAACGCTTTATTGAAAGTTCATTATCCAGGTGTTAAAAACATGCACTATAAATATTATAATTGTAATATTATGAATACAAGTTCAATCTGTACTACAATGCACATCTGTTGTGCATTATAAAAACAGGATGAAAGAGGTGGCGGCGAGAGAGGTGTAAAAGACAGAAAGGGAAAGAGGTTGGAGCAGAGAAGGCAGCATAATTGAATCAACCCAAATATTCTCTCAGTTCATCACAATTACATAATAGTGTCTCTCGTCGGCCCAAAGGTTCTTAAAAGCAGGTGAGGTGGCGATGATGGGACTGGGGGTTGGCATCCTCTCACATCAAAACATACCTGCAGACGAGAGACAGATGGAGAGAGAGAGCATGTTTAAACCTTGTGTTTTTATTTTTTATTTTAACATTGTTAGTCATCAATCAGGAAGTGAAATGCAAAACTGACCTTGGATCATTAACTCTGGGACTACTACATCTCAAATCTACAGAATTATCTACAGGCAGAATAGTTCAATTACAGATTCTAAAGTGTAATGAAGGACCAATACACAGACAGACAGACAGACAGACAGACAGACAGACAGACAGACAGACAGACAGACAGACAGACAGACAGACAGACAGACAGACAGACAGACAGACAGACAGACAGACAGACAGACAGGCAGACAGGCAGGCAGGCAGGCAGGCAGGCAGAGACACAGAGACACAGAGACACAGAGACACAGAGACACAGAGACATCTGACAAAGTAATGTATGGCCTTGCCACTACTTTCAGCACCATGTAACAGACCCCAGTCCAGTAACTAGCATCAGTACCATGTAACAGACCCCAGTCCAGTAACTAGCATCAGCACCATGTAACAGACCCCAGTCCAGTAACTAGCATCAGCACCATGTAACAGACCCCACCCAGTCCAGTAACTAGCATCAGAACCATGTAACAGACCCCAGTCCAGTAACTAGCATCAGCACCATGTAACAGACCTCAGTCCAGTAACTAGCATCAGAACCATGTAACAGACCCCAGTCCAGTAACTAGCATCAGAACCATGTAACAGACCCCAGTCCAGTAACTAGTATCAGCACCATGTAACAGACCCCAGTCCAGTAACTAGCATCAGAACCATGTAACAGACCCCACCCAGTCCAGTAACTAGCATCAGAACCATGTAACAGACCCCAGTCCACTAACTAGCATCAGTACCATGTAACAGACCCCAGTCCAGTAACTAGCATCAGAACCATGTAACAGACCCCACCCAGTCCAGTAACTAGCATCAGAACCATGTAACAGACCCCAGTCCAGTAACTAGCATCAGTACCATGTAACAGACCCCAGTCCAGTAACTAGCATCAGCACCATGTAACAGACCCCAGTCCAGTAACTAGCATCAGAACCATGTAACAGACCCCACCCAGTCCAGTAACTAGCATCAGTACCATGTAACAGACCCCACCCAGTCCAGTAACTAGCATCAGAACCATGTAACAGACCCCAGTCCAGTAACTAGCATCAGCACCATGTAACAGACCCCAGTCCAGTAACTAGCATCAGAACCATGTAACAGACCCCAGTCCAGTAACTAGCATCAGAACCATGTAACAGACCCCAGTCCAGTAACTAGCATCAGAACCATGTAACAGACCCCAGTCCACTAACTAGCATCAGAACCATGTAACAGACCCCACCCAGTCCAGTAACTAGCATCAGTACCATGTAACAGACCCCACCCAGTCCAGTAACTAGCATCAGAACCATGTAACAGACCCAGTCCAGTAACTAGCATCAGCACCATGTAACAGACCCCAGTCCAGTAACTAGCATCAGCACCATGTAACAGACCCCAGTCCAGTAACTAGCATCAGAACCATGTAACAGGACCCCACCCAGTCCAGTAACTAGCATCAGAACCATGTAACAGACCCCAGTCCACTAACTAGCATCAGAACCATGTAACAGACCCCAGTCCAGTAACTAGCATCAGAACCATGTAACAGACCCCAGTCCAGTAACTAGCATCAGCACCATGTAACAGACCCCAGTCCAGTAACTAGCATCAGAACCATGTAACAGACCCCACCCAGTCCAGTAACTAGCATCAGAACCATGTAACAGACCCCAGTCCACTAACTAGCATCAGAACCATGTAACAGACCCCAGTCCAGTAACTAGCATCAGAACCATGTAACAGACCCCAGTCCAGTAACTAGCATCAGCACCATGTAACAGACCCCAGTCCAGTAACTAGCATCAGAACCATGTAACAGACCCCAGTCCAGTAACTAGCATCAGTACCATGTAACAGACCCCAGTCCACTAACTAGCATCAGTACCATGTAACAGACCCCAGTCCAGTAACTAGCATCAGCACCATGTAACAGACCCCAGTCCAGTAACTAGCATCAGCACCATGTAACAGACCCCACCCAGTCCAGTAACTAGCATCAGAACCATGTAACAGACCCCAGTCCAGTAACTAGCATCAGCACCATGTAACAGACCCCAGTCCAGTAACTAGCATCAGAACCATGTAACAGACCCCAGTCCAGTAACTAGCATCAGAACCATGTAACAGACCCCACCCAGTCCAGTAACTAGCATCAGAACCATGTAACAGACCCCAGTCCAGTAACTAGCATCAACACCATGTAACAGACCCCAGTCCAGTAACTAGCATCAGAACCATGTAACAGACCCCAGTCCAGTAACTAGCATCAGAACCATGTAACAGACCCCACCCAGTCCAGTAACTAGCATCAGAACCATGTAACAGACCCCAGTCCAGTAACTAGCATCAGCACCATGTAACAGACCCCAGTCCAGTAACTAGCATCAGAACCATGTAACAGACCCCAGTCCAGTAACTAGCATCAGAACCATGTAACAGACCCCAGTCCCACTAACTAGCATCAGAACCATGTAACAGACCCCAGTCCAGTAACTAGCATCAGCACCATGTAACAGACCCCACCCAGTCCAGTAACTAGCATCAGTACCATGTAACAGACCCCACCCAGTCCAGTAACTAGCATCAGAACCATGTAACAGACCCCAGTCCAGTAACTAGCATCAGTACCATGTAACAGACCCCAGTCCAGTAACTAGCATCAGAACCATGTAACAGACCCCACCCAGTCCAGTAACTAGCATCAGTACCATGTAACAGACGCCAGTCCAGTAACTAGCATCAGAACCATGTAACAGACCCCAGTCCAGTAACTAGCATCAGAACCATGTAACAGACCCCAGTCCAGTAACTAGCATCAGTACCATGTAACAGACCCCAGTCCAGTAACTAGCATCAGTACCATGTAACAGACCCCAGTCCAGTAACTAGCATCAGAACCATGTAACAGACTCCAGTGCAGTAACTAGCATCAGAACCATGTAACAGACCCCAGTCCAGTAACTAGCATCAGAACCATGTAACAGACCCCAGCCAGTCCAGTAACTAGCATCAGTACCATTTAACAGACCCCAGTCCAGTTACTAGCATCAGCACCATGTAACAGACCGCAGTCCAGTAACTAGCATCAGTACCATGTAACAGACCCCAGTCCAGTAACTAGCATCAGAACCATGTAACAGACCCCAGTCCAGTAACTAGCATCAGAACCATGTAACAGACCCCAGTCCAGTAACTAGCATCAGTACCATGTAACAGACCCCACCCAGTCCAGTAACTAGCATCAGAACCATGTAACAGACCCCAGTCCAGTAACTAGCATCAGTACCATGTAACAGACCCCCAGTCCAGTAACTAGCATCAGAACCATGTAACAGACCCCAGTCCAGTAACTAGCATCAGAACCATGTAACAGACCCCAGTCCACTAACTAGCATCAGTACCATGTAACAGACCCCAGTCCAGTAACTAGCATCAGAACCATGTAACAGACCCCAGTCCAGTAACTAGCATCAGAACCATGTAACAGACCCCAGTCCAGTAACTAGCATCAGTACCATGTAACAGACCCCACCCAGTCCAGTAACTAGCATCAGCACCATGTAACAGACCCCACCCAGTCCAGTAACTAGCATCAGCACCATGTAACAGACCCCAGTCCAGTAACTAGCATCAGAACCATGTAACAGACCCCAGTCCAGTAACTAGCATCAGCAACATGTAATAGACCCCACCCAGTCTAGTAACTAGCATCAGTACCATGTAACAGACCCCACCCAGTCCAGTAACTAGCATCAGTACCATGTAACAGACCCCAGTCCAGTAACTAGCATCAGAACCATGTAACAGACCCCAGTCCAGTAACTAGCATCAGAACCATGTAACAGACCCCAGTCCAGTAACTAGCATCAGCACCATGTAACAGACCCCAGTCCAGTAACTAGCATCAGAACCATGTAACAGACCCCAGTCCAGTAACTAGCATCAGAACCATGTAACAGACCCCAGTCCAGTAACTAGCATCAGTACCATGTAACAGACCCCAGTCCAGTCCAGTAACTAGCATCAGAACCATGTAACAGACCCCACCCAGTCCAGTAACTAGCATCAGAACCATGTAACAGACCCCAGTCCAGTAACTAGCATCAGTACAATGTAACAGACCCCAGTCCAGTAACTAGCATCAGCACCATGTAACAGACCCCAGTCCAGTAACTAGCATCAGAACCATGTAACAGACCCCACCCAGTCCAGTAACTAGCATCAGTACCATGTAACAGACCCCACCCAGTCCAGTAACTAGCATCAGAACCATGTAACAGACCCCAGTCCAGTAACTAGCATCAGCACCATGTAACAGACCCCAGTCCAGTAACTAGCATCAGAACCATGTAACAGACCCCAGTCCAGTAACTAGCATCAGAACCATGTAACAGACCCCAGTCCAGTAACTAGCATCAGAACCATGTAACAGACCCCAGTCCACTAACTAGCATCAGAACCATGTAACAGACCCCACCCAGTCCAGTAACTAGCATCAGTACCATGTAACAGACCCCACCCAGTCCAGTAACTAGCATCAGAACCATGTAACAGACCCCAGTCCAGTAACTAGCATCAGCACCATGTAACAGACCCCAGTCCAGTAACTAGCATCAGCACCATGTAACAGACCCCAGTCCAGTAACTAGCATCAGAACCATGTAACAGACCCCACCCAGTCCAGTAACTAGCATCAGAACCATGTAACAGACCCCAGTCCACTAACTAGCATCAGAACCATGTAACAGACCCCAGTCCAGTAACTAGCATCAGAACCATGTAACAGACCCCAGTCCAGTAACTAGCATCAGCACCATGTAACAGACCCCAGTCCAGTAACTAGCATCAGAACCATGTAACAGACCCCAGTCCAGTAACTAGCATCAGTACCATGTAACAGACCCCAGTCCACTAACTAGCATCAGTACCATGTAACAGACCCCAGTCCAGTAACTAGCATCAGCACCATGTAACAGACCCCAGTCCAGTAACTAGCATCAGCACCATGTAACAGACCCCACCCAGTCCAGTAACTAGCATCAGAACCATGTAACAGACCCCAGTCCAGTAACTAGCATCAGCACCATGTACAGACCCCAGTCCAGTAACTAGCATCAGAACCATGTAACAGACCCCAGTCCAGTAACTAGCATCAGAACCATGTAACAGACCCCACCCAGTCCAGTAACTAGCATCAGAACCATGTAACAGACCCCAGTCCAGTAACTAGCATCAACACCATGTAACAGACCCCAGTCCAGTAACTAGCATCAGAACCATGTAACAGACCCCAGTCCAGTAACTAGCATCAGAACCATGTAACAGACCCCACCCAGTCCAGTAACTAGCATCAGAACCATGTAACAGACCCCAGTCCAGTAACTAGCATCAGCACCATGTAACAGACCCCAGTCCAGTAACTAGCATCAGAACCATGTAACAGACCCCAGTCCAGTAACTAGCATCAGAACCATGTAACAGACCCCAGTCCAGTAACTAGCATCAGAACCATGTAACAGACCCCAGTCCAGTAACTAGCATCAGCACCATGTAACAGACCCCACCCAGTCCAGTAACTAGCATCAGTACCATGTAACAGACCCCACCCAGTCCAGTAACTAGCATCAGAACCATGTAACAGACCCCAGTCCAGTAACTAGCATCAGTACCATGTAACAGACCCCAGTCCAGTAACTAGCATCAGAACCATGTAACAGACCCCACCCAGTCCAGTAACTAGCATCAGTACCATGTAACAGACGCCAGTCCAGTAACTAGCATCAGAACCATGTAACAGACCCCAGTCCAGTAACTAGCATCAGAACCATGTAACAGACCCCAGTCCAGTAACTAGCATCAGTACCATGTAACAGACCCCAGTCCAGTAACTAGCATCAGTACCATGTAACAGACCCCAGTCCAGTAACTAGCATCAGAACCATGTAACAGACTCCAGTGCAGTAACTAGCATCAGAACCATGTAACAGACCCCAGTCCAGTAACTAGCATCAGAACCATGTAACAAACCCCAGCCAGTCCAGTAACTAGCATCAGTACCATTTAACAGACCCCAGTCCAGTAACTAGCATCAGCACCATGTAACAGACCGCAGTCCAGTAACTAGCATCAGTACCATGTAACAGACCCCAGTCCAGTAACTAGCATCAGAACCATGTAACAGACCCCAGTCCAGTAACTAGCATCAGAACCATGTAACAGACCCCAGTCCAGTAACTAGCATCAGTACCATGTAACAGACCCCACCCAGTCCAGTAACTAGCATCAGAACCATGTAACAGACCCCAGTCCAGTAACTAGCATCAGTACCATGTAACAGACCCCAGTCCAGTAACTAGCATCAGAACCATGTAACAGACCCCAGTCCAGTAACTAGCATCAGAACCATGTAACAGACCCCAGTCCACTAACTAGCATCAGTACCATGTAACAGACCCCAGTCCAGTAACTAGCATCAGAACCATGTAACAGACCCCAGTCCAGTAACTAGCATCAGAACCATGTAACAGACCCCAGTCCAGTAACTAGCATCAGTACCATGTAACAGACCCCACCCAGTCCAGTAACTAGCATCAGCACCATGTAACAGACCCCACCCAGTCCAGTAACTAGCATCAGCACCATGTAACAGACCCCAGTCCAGTAACTAGCATCAGAACCATGTAACAGACCCCAGTCCAGTAACTAGCATCAGCAACATGTAATAGACCCCACCCAGTCTAGTAACTAGCATCAGTACCATGTAACAGACCCCACCCAGTCCAGTAACTAGCATCAGTACCATGTAACAGACCCCAGTCCAGTAACTAGCATCAGAACCATGTAACAGACCCCAGTCCAGTAACTAGCATCAGAACCATGTAACAGACCCCAGTCCAGTAACTAGCATCAGCACCATGTAACAGACCCCAGTCCAGTAACTAGCATCAGAACCATGTAACAGACCCCAGTCCAGTAACTAGCATCAGAACCATGTAACAGACCCCAGTCCAGTAACTAGCATCAGTACCATGTAACAGACCCCAGTCCAGTCCAGTAACTAGCATCAGAACCATGTAACAGACCCCACCCAGTCCAGTAACTAGCATCAGCACCATGTAACAGACCCCAGTCCAGTAACTCGCATCAGAACCATGTAACAGACCCCAGTCCAGTAACTAGCATCAGAACCATGTAACAGACCCCAGTCCAGTAACTAGCATCAGAACCATGTAACAGACCCCAGTCCAGTAACTAGCATCAGAACCATGTAACAGACCCCAGTCCAGTAACTAGCATCAGCACCATGTAACAGACCCCAGTCCAGTAACTAGCATCAGCACCATGTAACAGACCCCAGTCCAGTAACTAGCATCAGAACCATGTAACAGACCCCAGTCCAGTAACTAGCATCAGCACCATGTAACAGACCCCAGTCCAGTAACTAGCATCAACACCATGTAACAGACCCCAGTCCAGTAACTAGCATCAGAACCATGTAACAGACCCCAGTCCAGTAACTAGCATCAGAACCATGTAACAGACCCCAGTCCAGTAACTAGCATCAGAACCATGTAACAGACCCCAGTCCAGTAACTAGCATCAGTACCATGTAACAGACCCCAGTCCAGTAACTAGCATCAGAACCATGTAACAGACCCCACCCAGTCCAGTAACTAGCATCAGAACCATGTAACAGACCCCAGTCCAGTAACTAGCATCAGCACCATGTAACAGACCCCAGTCCAGTAACTAGCATCAGTACCATGTAACAGACCCGAGTCCAGTAACTAGCATCAGAACCATGTAACAGACCCCACCCAGTCCAGTAACTAGCATCAGTACCATGTAACAGACCCCAGTCCAGTAACTAGCATCAGCACCATGTAACAGACCCCAGTCCAGTAACTAGCATCAGTACCATGTAACAGACCCCACCCTGTCCAGTAACTAGCATCAGAACCATGTAACAGACCCCAGTCCAGTAACTAGCATCAGAACCATGTCACAGACCCCAGTCCAGTAACTAGCATCAGCACCATGTAACAGACCCCAGTCCAGTAACTAGCATCAGAACCATGTAGCAGACCCCAGTCCAGTAACTAGCATCAGCACCATGTAAGAGACCCCAGTCCAGTAACTAGCATCAGCACCATGTAACAGACCCCACCCAGTCCAGTAACTAGCATCAGTACCATGTAACAGACCCCAGTCCAGTAACTAGCATCAGAACCATGTAACAGACCCCAGTCCAGTAACTAGCATCAGCACCATGTAACAGACCCTACCCAGTCCAGTAACTAGCATCAGAACCATGTAACAGACCCCAGTCCAGTAACTAGCATCAGAACCATGTAACAGACCCCAGTCCAGTAACTAGCATCAGCACCATGTAACAGACCCCATCCAGTCCAGTAACTAGCATCAGAACCATGTAACAGACCCCACCCAGTCCAGTAACTAGCATCAGAACCATGTAACAGACCCCACCCAGTCCAGTAACTAGCATCAGAACCATGTAACAGACCCCACCCAGTCCAGTAACTAGCATCAGCACCATGTAACAGACCCCAGTCCAGTAACTAGCATCAGAACCATGTAACAGACCCCACCCAGTCCAGTAACTAGCATCAGAACCATGTAACAGACCCCAGTCCAGTAACTAGCATCAGAACCATGTAACAGACCCCAGTCCAGTAACTAGCATCAGAACCATGTAACAGACCCCACCCAGTCCAGTAACTGCAATTTATTAGCTTTATTATTTATTTATTTTCACAAGTATATGGTACATTTTCACAATTCTCAGTACAAAACTCCAAACGAATCACGCTTTTAACGCAGCCCGTCTTTCATTCCAAACCTGTCATTGTTTATTCATTTGGATTGTAAACATCTTTAACCACAAAATATATATGTTTTGTTGTGAAATGTAATGAGAACGTTGGTTTTATTCACCAAAATACAACATAATGATATATTATGAATTGGGTCGTTTTAACTATCAGTTAATCCAATAGCAAACAATGCAAAATACATGTTTCAAATCGCCCTTAGAAGTGCTGATAGTGACATGCTACAGCACTGTAGATTACTGTAGATTACAGTAGATTACTGTAGATTACAGTAGATTACAGTAGATTACTGTAGATTACAGTTTTCACATTAAACAATACACTTACATTACCCAACACAATTGACAGAAAATCTATCATTTCCATAATATCTATCCAATGTGTGATCAGTTAAGGCAATCATCTGCAATCATTCATGCAATTTTTTTCTTTTTGTTTTTCTTATATAATTACAACATAAGTGTACTGTCTGTAATCAAATGTTAAGAAATTCAATTAAACAAATTAAATGAATGGAAAATAAAAACATAACATTTAGCACGCATTAATTTGCATCAAGCCTGTCTTGAGCATTTGGCCATAAATTATCATCCACAGCACAGTGAATGTCCTCATTGTTCATACACTGCGGGGAAAAACCTTTTGGCATGGCGAGTCCAAGTTTGACACTGGTCTGCATTGATGTCGTTGCATGCCTCATCCATGGCCAGAAGGAGGGTGTAAAGCTCATGGGGATGGCGATCGTACACCTTCCACCCCCCCCCCCACGCTGAAAATAATTCCTCAATAGGGTTGAGGAAAGGATAGTATAGGGGCAGGAATTAGGGATGGACCAGAAACCTGATCCACCTCTGCATGGTGGAACCTGTCACGTCCTGACCCTTATAAGATGTCATTTTCTATAGTAGAGTAGGTCAGGGCGTCACAGGGGGTGTTTTGGGTGGTTTTCTATTTCTATGTTTAAGTCTAATATTCTATTTCTATGTTTTTTTTGGAAGGGGGGGGATGATCTCCAATTATAGGCAGCTGGTCCTCGTTGTCTATAATTGGAGACCATACTTAAGTAGGGTTTTTTTTTCCCACCTGTGTTTGTGGGTTGTTGTTTTTTGTTTAGTTAAATGTAACCTGACAGAACTGTTTGGCTGTCGTTTTTGTTTCATTTCGTTAAACTTAATTATGAGCACTCAAAACGCTGCGCCTTGGTCCCCCCTCTATACGACGCCCGTTACAGAACCTGACGTTGTCCCACACAATGACATTAGGTGACCGTTTCACTTTGACTGGCCTGCTCAATTTCATTGAGAAACACAATGAGGTGTGCAGCGTTGTAGGATCCCAGCCTACGTCCTACCCCACACCATCTTCAGAGATCGCGGCGCACATGGAGATGTTTTCCCCACGTTGTCCAGGCACTTGGACGGACGCCCGTTTGTCCGACGAGGTTCCACCCACGACGCTGAGTTGTGGCCAGATTGAAGCCCGCTTCATCAACAAAGATATACTTGTGAGGGTTCACAGCAGCATCAAACACAATCCCCCTCTAAAAATATATTTTGCTTACTTATTTTTTTACAGTATAGTTCCAGTATTATATTGTGAAGTAGCATGTGCATTAATAGTAACAGTAATACAGTATATTAGTGCTGTACCTGAACATACTCAGCCCGCAGTTGTTTCACCTGGTCATTGTTTCTCTTCAAAGGCACCAGGTAAATAGACACCTGGTGCCTCTTCAAAAGGTGGCAGATTGTTGGTAGACAGCCGTATGTCATTCCCTGGCCCTCACCGTTTCCACCATGGCCCACATCCTGCTGGTCGGTCAGCACACAGCCACAGCCACACCACCATGGACTCTTCTGTCAATTCTGAGGGTCGAACAGAGTATACTGTCAATAGATCATACTGTAGGAATACTGTAACATGTTTTGTGAATTTACATGCATTGCAATATGTAATTTACTGTAAATGTACTATGTAAAGCATAGTGCAGACTTACCGTTTTTTGGGGGGGGGGGGAATGTTCTCATGATCCAATTGACAGTTGATCTTTTCCGATTGGGGTGAACTAATCTGGCAGCCTCTGCCATGGTAAGGCTTCGGGTTTACCACATGGACGACGGCCCGGACTTCAATAGACACAACAGTTCTCTGCCGTCTGCCTTTCTCTGATGTCCACTTCTTTGACCTTTACAAACTTCACATTTTATTTATTCTCATATTTAGTAGACAAACTAGTTTAAAATCTATAGGTTTACCAAACGGTTAAGTGATTAACCATTAAGCGCAGTTGGATTAAGTGATGGTCAAATGTATTTAAACAAAATGAGAAGAGAATCATACGAAAAGTATTGTGAACATCGCATTGTGAAAGGTAATTACTTTATACGAAAGGTATTTCTAGATGAAACACTGATTAGGTTTGGTTAAAAAGTTACTGTGTGACTTTGTGTTGCACTTAGTCAATTGAAAATGTGCGTAAAGTTTTAAACTTTTTTATGATCTGTTTTGTACTAAAGAATTGTGAAATTGTCATGTCCTGACCAGTAAAGGGGTCATTTTGTTATTATAGTTTGGTCAGGACGTGGCAGGGGTGTGTTTGATTTATGCGTCTTGGGTTTTTGGGTAATGTTCTATGTTGTCTATTTCTATGTTTGAATGTCTATTTAGTCTATTTCTATGTTCTGGTTTGGTTTGACCTTTAATTGGAAGCAGCTGTTCTTCTTTGCGTCTAATTGGAGGCCATATTTAAGTAGGGGGTTTTTGTCACTGTGTTTGTGGGTAGTTATTTCCTGTATAGCTGGTAAGCCTTATAGAACTATTTCGTCGTCGTCGTTTGTTATTTTTGTTAAGTTTTCACGTTTATCCAAATAAAATAAGGAAGATGAGCACAATACCCGCTGCGCCTTGGTCCGCTTTTTAAGACGCACCTCACAGAAATTTTACTACACACCTGTGGAAATAGTACCAAAGCAATAAAAAATAAAACCGTACTATAGGTTAGTCAACAAGATCTCATAGTTTCCCTTCAAAATTCTACGTATTATGGATGAAAGTCTACAGTCGTGGACAAAAGTTTTGAGAATGACACAAATATTAATTTCCACAAAGTTGGCTGCTTCAGTGTCTTTAGATATTTTTTTGGTATTTTTTTTTTTGTCATTTAGCAGACACTCTTATCCAGAGTGACTTACAGTAGTGAATGCATACATTTCATTTAAATTTTTTCCTGTGCTGGCCCCCCGTGGGAATCAAACCCACAACCCTGGCATTGCAAACATCATGCTCTACCAACTGAGCTACAGTATTCCAGATGTTACTATGGAATACTGAAGTATAATTACAAGCATTCCATAAGTGTCAAAGGCTTTTATTGACAATTACATGAAGTTGATGCAAAGAGTCAATATTTGCAGTGTTGACCCTTCTTTTTCAAGACCTCTGCAATCCGCCCTGGCATGCTGTCAATTAACTTCTGGGCCACATCCTGACTGATGGCAGCCCATTCTTGCATAATCAATGCTTGGAGTTTGTCAGAATTTGTGGGTTTTTGTTTGTCCACCCATCTCTTGAGTATTGACCACGAGTTCTCAATGGGATTAAGGTCTGGGGAGTTTCCTGGCCATGGACCCAAAATATCGATGTTTTGTTCCCCGAGCCACTTAGTTATCACTTTTGCCTTATGGCAAGGTGCTCCATCATGCTGGAAAAGGCATTGTTCGTCACCAAACTGTTCCTGGATGGTTGGGAGAAGTTGCTCTCGGAGGATGTGTTGGTACCATTCTTTATTCATGGCTGTGTTCTTAGGCAAAATTGTGAGTGAGCCCACTCCCTTGGCTGAGAAGCAACCCCACACATGAATGGTCTCAGGATGCTTTACTGTTGGCATGACACAGGACTGATGGTAGCGCTCACCTTGTCTTCTCGGGACAAGCTTTTTTCCGGATGCCCCAAACAATCAGAAAGGGGATTCATCTGAGAAAATTACTTTACCCCAGTCCTCAGCAGTCCAGTCCCTGTACCTTTTGCAGAATATCAGTCTGTCCCTGATGTTTTTCCTGGAGACAAGTGGCTTCTTTGCTGCCCTTCTTGAGACCAGGCCATCCTCCAAAAGTCTTCGCCTCACTGTGCATGCAGATGCACTCACACCTGCCTGCTGCCATTCCTGAGCAAGCTCTGTACTGGTGGTGCCCCAATCCCGCAGCTGAATCAACTTTAGGAGATGGTCCTGGCGCTTGCTGGACTTTCTTGGGCGCCCTGAAACCTTCTTCACAACAATTGAACCGCTCTCCTTGAAGTTCTTGATGATCCGTTAAATGGTTGATTTAGGTGCAATCTTACTGGCAGCAATATCCTTGCCTGTGAAGCCCTTTTTGTGCAAAGGAATGATGACTGCACGTGTTTCCTTGCAGGTAACCATGGTTGACAGAGGAAAACAATGATTCCAAGCACCACTCTCCTTTTGAAGCTTCCAGTCTGTAATTCGAACTCAATCAGCATGACAGAGTGATCTCCAGCCTTGTCCTCGTCAACACTCACACCTGTGTTAACGAGAGAATCACTGACATGATGTCAGCTTGTCCTTTTGTGGCAGGGCTGAAATGCAGTGGAAATGTATTTTGGGGATTCAGTTCATTTACATGGCAAAGAGGGACTTTGCAATTAATTGCAATTCATCTGATCACTCTTCATGACATTCTGGATTAAATGCAAATTGCCATCATACAAACTGAGGCAGCAGACTTTTTGAAAAGTAATATTTGTGTCATTCTCAAAACTTTTGGCCACGACTGTATGTACAGTGGCGAGAAAAAGTATGTGAACTCTTTGGAAATACCTGGATTTCTGCATAAATTGGTCATGAAATTTGATCTGATTGTCACGTTGGATTTTAGGATTGGGGGACAAACGCAGGAACGTTTTTGAAAATTTTGCCCAAATTACGGGGTGCACGGGGACGAAGACCAAACAAACACGTAACAAAAACACAGGGCTGAAACCCCAAAACAAAAGTGCGAGGAGCACCTCGAAATAAATAACACACACGTACAATGATTAACACACAGGACGAGACCCGTAATCATCTGCGAAATCCACAATGGCACGGAAGCCCAAAACACACAGCACAACAGACATTGTAACAGTAATCGAACAAGACCTTGGAAACCAAAGGGCACATATATACAAATACTAATCAGTGGGAATATGTGCCAGGTGTGCGCAATGACATTTCCAGAGGGATCCGTGACACTGATCTTCATCTAAGTCACGACAATAGACAAACACAGTCTGCTTAAACTAATAACACACAAACAATTATACGTTTTCATGTCTTCATTGAACACACCGTGTAAACATTCACAGTGCAGGGTGGTAAAAGTATGTGAACCCTTGGATTTAATAACTGGTTGACCCTCCTTTGGCAGCAATAACCTCAACCAAACGTTTCCTGTAGTTGCGGATCAGACCTGCACAACGGTCTGGAGGAATTTTAGACCATTCCTCTTTACAAAACTGTTTCAGTTCAGTAATATTCTTGGGATGTCTGGTGTGAACAGCTCTATTGAGGTCATCCCACAGCATCTCAATGGGGTTGAGGTCAGGACTCTGACCGGGCCACTCCAGAAGGAGTATTTTCTTCTGTTGAAGCCATTCTGTTGTTGAGTTACTTCTGTGTTTTGGGTCGTTGTCCTGTTGCATCACCCAACTTCTGTTGAGCTTCAATTGGCGGACAGATAGCCTCACATTCACTCTCCGCCCCATGGCAAAATTAAAAATGTACTTTTTTTTACATTTTTATATCCTCCGTCAAGACGGGCCAGTCAAATATCTGGCTTAGGTCCCCCAAAAGGCTATGGTAGGCCCTGGCTACTGGTATAATGCATTTAGTCAAAGTGATGCTCCAGAACTTTTGTCAAATTTCAGCCAGTAGTTTTGAAAGTGTTGCTCACGAGCCAAAACGGGTCCTGTTTTTTTGTTGTGGACTACATCATCCATTTGTGGACTACGTCATCCAATTGTGGACTATGTCATCCATTTGTGGACTACGTCATCCAATTGTGGACTATGTCATCCAATTGTGGACTACATCATCCAATTGTGGACTACGTCATCCAATTGTGGACTATGTCATCCAATTGTGGACTACATCATCCAATTGTGGACTACGTCATCCAATTGTGGACTACGTCATCCAATTGTGGACTACGTCATCCAATTGTGGACTACGTCATCCATTTGTGGACTACGTCATCCATTTGTGGACTACGTCATCCATTTGTGGACTATGTCATCCAATTGTGGACTATGTCATCCAATTGTGGACTACATCATTCAATTTGTATGATATGTTACGTCCTGCAAAAAAAATGTGTATGATCAGGTACGAATCCCATATGTTACAAATTTGTTGTACCTAAGATCCCAGACTGCA
Source organism: Salmo trutta (assembly GCF_901001165.1). Classification (NCBI taxonomy): domain Eukaryota; kingdom Metazoa; phylum Chordata; class Actinopteri; order Salmoniformes; family Salmonidae; genus Salmo; species Salmo trutta. The sequence goes on from NC_042980.1 coordinate 48,212,273, forward strand.
TCTTTAAGAGTTTAACTAGTTAAATATAAAATAATAATAATAAATAAGTGTGTCCCAAATAGATTAATTTGTGCAGTTAAGCGGGAGATAGGACAACCTTGTCGTACACTTTTTTGCAAAATTCCAAGTTTCTGATCATGCATACTGTGTGAATGTGCAGAGCTGTAGACTAGCTTTCAATCTGAATGTCTGTATTTTATTTTAGGCTGACCAGTGTACAGGTCTCCAAGGGTTCCTGGTTTTCCACAGCTTCGGAGGAGGCATCGGTTCTGGTTTCACCTCCCTGCTGATGGAACGTCTCTCTGTTGACTTTGGGAAGAAGTCCAAGCTGGAGTTTGCCGTTTACCCAGCTCCCCGGGTGTCCACAGCTGTGGTGGAGCCCTACAACTCCATCCTGACCACCCACACCACCCTGGAACACTCTGACTGTGCCTTCATGGTGAACAATGGGGCCATCTATGACATCTGCCGTAGAAACCTTGACATTGAGTGTCCCTCGTACACCAATCTCAACCGGCTGATAAGCCAAATAGTTTCCTCCATCACTGCCTCCCTGCGATTAGATGGCGCCCTGAATGTTGATCTGACAGAGTTCCAGACCAACTTGGTGCCCTACCCCCGTGTCAGGGTAGGGGCGGCAGGGTAGCCTAGTGTTTAGAGCGTTGGACTAGTAACCGAAAGGTTGCAAGTTCAAATCCCCGAGCTGACAAGGTACAAATCTGTCATTCTGCCCCTGAACAAGGCAGTTAACCCACTGTTCCTAGGCCATCATTGAAAATAAGAATTTGTTCTTAACTGACTTGCCTAGTTAAATAAAGGTAAAATAAAAAAATCTATTTCCCTCTGGCTACCTATGCTCCAGTCATCTCAGCTATCATGAGCAGCTCTCTGTGGCTGACATCACCAATGCCTGCTTTGAGCCAGCCAATCAGATGGTGAAGTGTGACCCTCGTCACGGCAAGTACATGGCCTGCTGTCTCCTGTACCGTGGTGACGTTGTTCCCAAAGATGTCAACTCTGCCATCGCTGCCATCAAAACCAAGAGGAGTATCCAGTTTGTGGACTGGTGTCCCACTGGCTTCAAGGTGGGTATCAACTACCAGCCCCCTACGGTGGTTCCTGGAGGAGACCTGGCCAAGGTCCAGAGGGCCGTGTGCATGCTGAGCAACACCACAGCCATCGCTGAGGCCTGGGCCCGTCTGGACCACAAGTTTGACCTGATGTATGCCAAGAGAGCCTTCGTACACTGGTACGTTGGTGAGGGCATGGAGGAGGGAGAGTTCTCTGAGGCCAGAGAAGACATGGCAGCCCTGGAGAAGGACTATGAAGAGGTAGGCACTGACAGCGTGGGAGAAGAGGATGAGGAGGGAGAGGAATATTAAAGGGTTAAACACACTAGGTGTTTGCAAGAGGTGGGCATCGACTCATTTGAGGAAGAGGGAGAGGAGTATTAAACAACATCAATTTGCTGGTTAGGTTCTGGAACCAAATTTATGTTACAAGATGAGTTGACACATTTTTTACATTTAGTCATTTAGCAGACACTCTTATCCAGAGCGACTTACAGTAGTGGATGCATACATTTCATTTCATGCATTTTTTTATAAAAATAAAATAAAAAATGTACTGGCCCCCCGTGGGAATCAAACCCACAACCCTGGTGTTTCAAACACCATGCTCTACCAACTGAGCCACATGGAAGCTAGGGAGATAAATACCGTCGCGCACCAGTCAATGAGTCCAAAGGAACCATTGTCAAATATTTTGGATATCTCTGCATTATCTAACATAATTGTATTTCTATGTCTTTGACACTGAATTTAATATTCATATCATAAAATTCCAATGTCTTAGAACACAAAATTGCTGTAACACTGAAAAGTAACCCTCTGTCCCCCCCCCCATGTCTTTGTGTGGGATTGTTTATTGTAAGTGCTTGTGCACGTGTTGTCTGGTGCGCGACGGGTTTTTGTACCCATATCTTGTTATTTTTATGCCGTTGGTTTTGCTATTAAACTGCTCCGGTTATTACCAAGTTCTGCTCTCCTGCGTCTGACTTCCCTGCCACCGGTTACGCACCCCTTACACAAGCTCAATAAAGTTATCCTTAAAATGTATATATTTTTTCTATCTGCTGGGTGGATGTAGTGTTGTAGGAATTCCACTAGAGGTCAGTAATACCACACCATGTGTTTTTTACACACCATGTATTGTAAACACCATGACTTGATATATTGTTGCAGTCAGGTGATTTTTAGCCATTGACTTATAGGTTCTAGCTTTAAATTACCAGTGATTCATATAGCTGGCTACATGCTAATTTAGCTCCTAGTGTATTATCCTACTGCACCAGTATACTGACATTTTGAGGTTTGACCAAGCGTCAACCATGTATTTGCTGAATTCATGCATACACGTCATACATAAATTATTACTTATTTATCTCCCTCATATTAAGTCAATATTGTTGTTGCCTATACTGCAATTTTGTATGATGTCATCAAGGATCAAGCCCTGAAATCTCAATTGTATTTCCTTGATTCCTCGCCTCCTCGCCTCCTTCTCAAAACCTATTGGAAGAGAAGGTCAGAGGTCCCGCCTCTCTGACCTTCTCCTCCAATGGGTTTTGAGAAGGAGGTGAGTAGAGAGAAAAGAGGATGTGTTTAAGAATACAATTGAGATTGTCCCAGTGCCTCTATCTGCTGGGTGGATGTAATGTTGTAGGAATTCCACTAGAGGTCAGTAATACCACATCAGTTGAGTTTAATCTCCTACTGGACTGAAGGCGTCATGTGACTGTGGTTAGTTACTCAGGCGAACCTTACCTTTCCTTCACTAGTTGTATTGAACCTCACCAACTCCATCCATAAGATACATTTTAGTGGAGGATGTTGCTATGGGACTTTTCCTGTATTAATGCAAAGTGAAATGTTATGATTATACTTACATTTTATTATTAAAAAAAAAAATCGAAACTTCATATTTAATCAGGCAAGTCAGTTAAGAACAGATTCTTATTTACAATGACGACCTACCCCGGGCTGATTGTGAGCCGCCCTAAGGGAATCCCGATCACAGCTGGATTCAAACCAGGGACCGTAACAACACCTCAAGCACTGAGATGCAGTTCCTTAGACCACAGCGCCACTCGGGAGCCCCATTTAGCGGACACTCTTATCCAGAGCGATTTACAGTAGTGAGCGCATACATTTTTCATACTGGTCCCACCGTGGGAATCGAACCTACAACCCTTGGCGTTGCAAAACACCACACTCTACCAACTGAGTCACACGGCTCCTATGAAGCCCGTAGAACAGGACACATCTTATTAAGACCAGGGCCGTCTATCATCCTGTGTCAGTACACATAAAAAACCATCATCAGAGATTGTTCTGGCCTCTCCACAAGATGAATATTAGGTGAGGAAAGTTAAGTCAAATGTTATGATGTAGGTAGTTGTACACATGGAAAGGTAACGCATCTGATATGGAGGCCGTTATTGTTACTGTCAGTACATATAAAACCATCAACAGAGATTGTTCTGGTCAGCGGATTTACAGCTGTCGGGGTCGGCAGGACGAAAGTGACGTTGTGCCTCACTCTTCGTTCCTAATCAATCTCCTCGGCAACCGCCACAGACAGTCCTCCTCACAACACCCCAGCCAGGAGGTAGGCTACCACAGACAGTCCTCCTCACAACACCCCAGCCAGGAGGTAGGCTACCACAGACAGTCCTCCTCACAACACCCCATCCAGGAGGTAGGCTACCCCATAAACCTCACCACAGACAGTCCTCCTCACAACACCCCAGCCAGGAGGTAGGCTACCACAGACAGTCCTCCTCACAACACCCCATCCAGGAGGCAGGCTACCACAGACAGTCCTCCTCACAACACCCCATCCAGGAGACAGGCTACCACAGACAGTCCTCCTCACAATACCCCATCCAGGAGGCAGGCTACCACAGACAGTCCTCCTCACAACACCCAGCCAGGAGGCAGGCTACCACAGACAGTCCTCCTCACAACACCCCATCCAGGAGGCAGGCTACCACAGACAGTCCTCCTCACAACACCCCATCCAGGAGACAGGCTACTCCATAAACCTCACCACAGACAGTCCTCCTCACAACACCCCATCCAGGAGGCAGGCTACCACAGACAGTCCTCCTCACAACACCCCATCCAGGAGACAGGCTACTCCATAAACCTCACCACAGACAGTCCTCCTCACAACACCCCATCCAGGAGGCAGGCTACCACAGACAGTCCTCCTCACAACACCCCCCATCCAGGAGGCAGGCTACCACAGACAGTCCTCCTCACAACACCCCATCCAGGAGGCAGGCTACCACAGACAGTCCTCCTCACAACACCCCATCCAGGAGGCAGGCTACCACAGACAGTCCTCCTCACAACACCCCATCCAGGAGGCAGGCTACCACAGACAGTCCTCCTCACAACACCCCAGCCAGGAGGCAGGCTACCCCATAAACCTCACCACAACACCCCATCCAGGAGGCAGGCTACCCCATAAACCTCACCACAGACAGTCCTCCTCACAACACCCCATCCAGGAGGCAGGCTACCCCATAAACCTCACCACATAAACCTCACCACAACACCCCATCCAGGAGGCAGGCTACCACAGACAGTCCTCCTCACAACACCCCATCCAGGAGGCAGGCTACCACAGACAGTCCTCCTCACAACACCCCATCCAGGAGGCAGGCTACCCCATAAACCTCACCACAGACAGTCCTCCTCACAACACCCCATCCAGGAGGCAGGCTACCCCATAAACCTCACCACAACACCCCATCCAGGAGGCAGGCTACCCCATAAACCTCACCACAACACCCCATCCAGGAGGCAGGCTACCCCATAAACCTCACCACAACACCCCATCCAGGAGGCAGGCTACCCCATAAACCTCACCACAACACCCCATCCAGGAGGCAGGCTACCACAGACAGTCCTCCTCACAACACCCCATCCAGGAGGCAGGCTACCACAGACAGTCCTCCTCACAACACCCCATCCAGGAGGCAGGCTACCACAGACAGTCCTCCTCACAACACCCCATCCAGGAGGCAGGCTACCACAGACAGTCTTCCTCACAACACCCCATCCAGGAGGCAGGCTACCACAGACAGTCCTCCTCACAACACCCCATCCAGGAGGCAGGCTACCACAGACAGTCCTCCTCACAACACCCCATCCAGGAGGCAGGCTACCACAGACAGTCCTCCTCACAACACCCCAGCCAGGAGGCAGGCTACCCCATAAACCTCACCACAACACCCCATCCAGGAGGCAGGCTACCCCATAAACCTCACCACAGACAGTCCTCCTCACAACACCCCATCCAGGAGGCAGGCTACCCCATAAACCTCACCACATAAACCTCACCACAACACCCCATCCAGGAGGCAGGCTACCACAGACAGTCCTCCTCACAACACCCCATCCAGGAGGCAGGCTACCACAGACAGTCCTCCTCACAACACCCCATCCAGGAGGCAGGCTACCCCATAAACCTCACCACAGACAGTCCTCCTCACAACACCCCATCCAGGAGGCAGGCTACCCCATAAACCTCACCACAACACCCCATCCAGGAGGCAGGCTACCCCATAAACCTCACCACAACACCCCATCCAGGAGGCAGGCTACCCCATAAACCTCACCACAACACCCCATCCAGGAGGCAGGCTACCCCATAAACCTCACCACAGACAGTCCTCCTCACAACACCCCATCCAGGAGGCAGGCTACCACAGACAGTCCTCCTCACAACACCCCATCCAGGAGGCAGGCTACCCCATAAACCTCACCACAGACAGTCCTCCTCACAACACCCCATCCAGGAGGCAGGCTACCACAGACAGTCCTCCTCACAACACCCCATCCAGGAGGCAGGCTACCCCATAAACCTCACCACAACACCCCATCCAGGAGGCAGGCTACCCCATAAACCTCACCACAACACCCCATCCAGGAGGCAGGCTACCCCATAAACCTCACCACAACACCCCATCCAGGAGGCAGGCTACCCCATAAACCTCACCACAACACCCCATCCAGGAGGCAGGCTACCCCATAAACCTCACCACAACACCCCATCCAGGAGGCAGGCTACCCCATAAACCTCACCACAGACAGTCCTCCTCACAACACCCCATCCAGGAGGCAGGCTACCACAGACAGTCCTCCTCACAACACCCCATCCAGGAGGCAGGCTACCCCATAAACCTCACCACAGACAGTCCTCCTCACAACACCCCATCCAGGAGGCAGGCTACCACAGACAGTCCTCCTCACAACACCCCATCCAGGAGGCAGGCTACCCCATAAACCTCACCACAACACCCCATCCAGGAGGCAGGCTACCCCATAAACCTCACCACAACACCCCATCCAGGAGGCAGGCTACCCCATAAACCTCACCACAACACCCCATCCAGGAGGCAGGCTACCCCATAAACCTCTCCACAACACCCCATCCAGGAGGCAGGCTACCCCATAAACCTCACCACAAAATGCACCCTGTTCCCTTTATAGTGCATTACTGTTGATCAGGTCCCATATGGTTAGTGCACTATAGGGCTCTGGCCAAACGTAGGCCTAGTGCAATATATAGGGAATAGGGTGCCATTTGGGACGCAGAATCAAGTTGAATTTATTGGCACCTTTTAATAAAGACGAGCAAAAAAAGATTCTGTTCCTGTCACGTCCTGACCAGTATAAGGGGTTATTTGTTATTGTAGTTTGGTCAGGACGTGGCAGGGGGTATTTGTTTAGAGTGTTTTGGGGTTTGTTGGGCTATGTGTTTAGGTAGAGGGGTGTTTGTTTAGAGTGTTCCGGGGTTTTTGGTTATGTTCTATGTTAGTATGTTTCTATGTTCTGGTCTAGTCTTTTTAGTTCTATGTTTAGGGTTATTGGATGGACCTTCAATTGGAGGCAGCTGTTCCTCGTTGCCTCTGATTGAAGGTCCTATATAAAGGGGTGTTTTTGTAATGGGTTTTGTGGGAAGTTGTTTTTGCACTGCTGTGTGTGTGTGTGTGTGTGTGTGTGTGTGTGTGTGTGTGTGTGTGTGTGTGTGTGTGTGTGTGTGTGGCCTGCATTTTCGTTCGTTCGTTCGTTCGTTCGTTCTGTTAGTGTTCAAATAAAAGTTAATATGAGCACTCAACCCGGCTACGCCTTGGTCCACTATATACGACGACCGTTACAGTTCCTGATCCGTTCACCTTAACAAAGGGCCCCCAGGACCGTTGGAAGATAAATAGGCGTATATAATCAAAGATCCACCACCATATTTTACAGTAGGTATGGGGGGGGGTTCTTCTCGGCGCAAAACCCACCCACTAGTGTGGGCGTGGCCAAAGAGCTGTATTTTCATGTCGTCTGACCGTAACACCGGTTCCAATCCAAGTGCCAAAGAGCTGTATTTTCATGTCGTCTGACCGTAACACCGGTTCCAATCCAAGTGCCAAAGAGCTGTATTTTCATGTCGTCTGACCGTAACACCGGTTCCAATCCAAGTGCCAAAGAGCTGTATTTTCATGTCGTCTGACCGTAACACCGGTTCCAATCCAAGTGCCAAAGAGCTGTATTTTCATGTCGTCTGACCGTAGCACCGGTTCCAATCCAAGTGCCAAAGAGCTGTATTTTCATGTCGTCTGACCGTAGCACCGGTTCCAATCCAAGTGCCAAAGAGCTGTATTTTCATGTCCTCTGACCGTAGCACCGGTTCCAATCCAAGTGCCAAAGAGCTGTATTTTCATGTCGTCTGACCGTAACACCGGTTCCAATCCAAGTGCCAAAGAGCTGTATTTTCATGTCGTCTGACCGTAGCACCGGTTCCAATCCAAGTGCCATTTAGCAAAACACCAGGCGTTTACATTTGTTGGATGACATGAAAATAGAGATCATTGGCCACGAGCCGCAGTGGGGATTTTGAGTCATACAACATACAATATACTGTAGCTCATATAGTATAGTATAGTAATACAGTATAGTATAGAAATACAGTATAGTATACTAATACAGTATAGTATAGTAATACAGTATAGTATACTAATACAGTATAGCATAGTAATACAGTATAGTATAGTAATACAGAATATTATAGTAATACAATATAGTATAGTAGTACAATATAGTATAGTAGTACAGTACAGTACAGTAATACAGTATAGTATAGTAGTACAATATAGTATAGTCATATAGTATAGTCATGCAGTATAGTATAGTATAGTTATACAATATAGTATAATATAATATAGTTATACAGTTATACAGTATAGCACTACAATGTACTACAGTTGTATAGTATAGTAATATAATATAGCGTAGTTGTGAAGTACAGTATAGTAATACAATATAGTATAGTAATACAGTATAGTAACACAGTAAAGTATAGCAATGTAGTATAGTATAGTAATACAATATAGTATAGTTGTGCAGTACAGTATAGTAATACAATATAGTATATTAATATAGTATAGTAATACAATATAGTATAGTTATACAGTATTGTAATACAATATAGTATAGTATTGTAATACAATATAGTGTAGTAATACAGTATAGTAATACAATATAGTATAGTAATACAGTATAGTGTAATATAGTAATACAGTATCCTATAGTAACACAGTATAGTATAGTAATACAGTATAGTATATTAACACAGTATTGTATAGTAATACAGTATACTATAGTAACGCAGTATAGTAATACAGTATACTATATATAACACAGTATAGTAATACAGTATAGTAATACAGTATACTATAGTAACACAGTATAGTAATACAGTATACTGTAGTAACACAGTATAGTAATACAATATAGCTCAGTATTTGTATAATTTATTTTATACAGTCTTTTTATTTTATTTTATCAAGGGTGGTAATAATTCCGGACCTGACTGTATGTCCCTCGAGAACACGTTTTTTAAACCTAGACAGGAGGAACACCGACTGGATGTGAGAACACCAACTCAGCGTTCAACACCATAGTGCCCTCCAAGCTCATCACAAAGCTAAGGACTCTGGGACTAAACACCTCCTTCTGCAACTGGATCCTGGACTTCCTGATGGGCCGCCCCCAGGTTGAGAGGATAGGTATTTCTGCCACTCTGACCCTCCACATAGGGTCCACTCATGGGAGCGTGCTTACTCCCGGTTCACCCACGACTTGCGTGGCCGTACACGACTCCAACACCATCATTAAGTTTGCTGACGACACATTGGTGGTAGGCCTGATCGACGACGATGAGACAGCCTATAGGGAGGAGGTCAGAGACCTGGCAGTGTGGTGCCAGGACAACAACCTCTCCCTCAACGTAAGCAAGACAAAGGAGCTGATTGTGGACTACAGGAAACGGAGGGCCCGTTCATATCGATGGGACTGCAGTGGAGCGGGTCAAGAGCTTCAAGTTCCTCGGTGTCCACATCACTAAGGATCTATCGTGATCCACACACACCAACATAGTTGTTAAGAGGGCACGACAATGCTTCTTCCCCCTCAGGAGGCTGAAAAGATTTGGCATGGGGCCCTAAGATTCGGAAAAAGTTCTACAGCTGCACCATCGAGAGCATCTTGACTGGCTGCATCACCGCTTGGTATTGCAATTGCTTAGCATCTGGCCGCAAGTCACTATAGAGGGTGTTGAGTACGGCCCAGTACATCACTGGGGCCGAGCTCCCTGCAAACCAGGAACTCTATACCAGGCGGTGTCAGAAAAAGGCCATACAAATTGTCAAAAGACTACACCAAGTCGTAGACTGTTCTTTCTGCTACCGCACGGCAGGCGGTACCGATGCACCCAGTCTGGATCCAATAGGACCAGAAGCCATTAGACTGTTAAAAATAGTTAGTTCAATAGTTAAACCAAATAGCTACCCAGACTGCTTGCATTGACCCTTTTTGCACGAACGTTTTTTGACTGATCACATACAGACTACTGTTACTGTTTATTATCTATCCTGTTGCCTAGTTACTTTATTTATAGTTATATGCACATATCTACCTCAATTACCTCGTACCCCTGCACATTGACTCGGTACTGGTACCCCTTGTTATATAGCCAAGTTATCATTACTCATTGTGTATTTAAAAAAAAATAATATATATATATATATATATATATATATATTGAATTTATTGAATATTCATAACATACAATATACTTGCAGTGAAGTCGCTCAACAACTACATCCTACCAGTCATCCAACAGGTTCCCATTCATAGCGACACACAGAAGCATCCAGGGTCAATGCCCTGCTCAAGGGCATGTTGACCGATCTACCACCAGGCCAAAAAACGTGAACCCGAACCCTCCAAGATCCCCCCCCACAGTTCCCCAATAGCTGTCCCTCAACCATTCGAGAGAGAACCCTCCCACAGTCCCCCCCAGGAAGATTCCATTCCCCACCCCCAAGAACCCCCCAATGCACCAACAACCAAGAGAATGAACTAAAGAGGAAAAAGGAAAAGACAGAAGAAAACAGCAAACAACAACGCAAAAAAATACAAAAATAACAAAGGACATTAACGACAACTGAAATCATAACAGCAATGCCAACTGTATATGTTTGTGTGCATGTCTGACATTATTACATGTATGTGTGTGTTCTTGTATGTGTTTATTTGAATGAGAGTGTGTGTATATGCATGTGTACAAACACCTGCACGGCATCAGCCTCAGGCAAACCGGCATTAGTTGTAAAAACACTGCCACTTAGTGTCATTCAATTGTACTTTTTATGATGGGTTTTTTAAATGTTTTTTTTTTACTTTTATCTTTGACCATCATTCTATCTCCCACACAGCAACTCCACTCCCACTTGTCTCCAACCCTCAGCTTCCCTCAGCTCATCCCATCTATCTCTTCTGGCCACCCATTTTGGGTTTCTACGCAACACATATCTTTCAACTATGCTATAGTGTTTAACGTACAATTTCAATCTATCTAATCGAATAGAATCTTCAGATTGCGTGTTGAAGATAAATACTTTTACTAAGAGTATTAGTATATTAGTAATTGACTGACCCGGTCTCTCCAGATCTCATAACAGTACTATTTCTAGGGTCAATTTTAGATCAATGTTATTCATTTTCATCCATTCCTGAACCTGAGACCGGAAACAGGCTACCTGAGGGCAATACCAAAATAAATGGTCTATTGATTCTGTATCCTCACAACAAAATCTGCAGAGCTTAGATGGTTTTATGCCCCAAATATTCAACATTTTGTTGGTGGCAAGAACCTATATAATAATTTTAGCTGAAAAGCACGAAGTTTTGAATCTTGCGTTGTTTTATATATCAACTCATACACCCTGTACCATGGAATCGGTACATCAAAAATCTCTTCCCAACTATTTTGCAATCTGTATGGCACAGTTGTCAACATCCTGGTCCTCAAATGAAACTGGTATACTTTCCTATTTATGCTATTTTTATTCCTCTGCCAGTTTGATCCTTTATATTGGGCAGACAGACCAGTTCCCTACCTCCTCTCGCTGCCACCTGCCTCCTCCATTTTTGGGGCAATGATGTTGTTAGGGGTGTGTACGGGAGGCGAAATCAGGTGCAGGAGAGCAGAGTGTAATAAACAGGTGCACTTTAATTCCGTTCCAAAAATGACAGCACATAAAAATGTGCCAAAAACACGGAACATAGCAAAAGTATGGCGCCTGACAATATCCACATAACAATAAACAATTACACACAAAGACATGGAGGGGAAACAGAGGACTAAATACATGCAGTGTGATTATGGAATGACAACCAGGTGTGTAATGGAACAAGACAAAACAAATGGAATATGAGAAATGGAGCAGCGATGGCTAGAAAGCCGGTGACGCCGACCGCCGAACGCCGCCCGAACAAGGAGAGGAGCCGACTTTGGTGGAAGTCGTGACAGCTGTAATCAATTGGTTGTACTCTTGGATTGAGCAGACCTTTCTGTACAATTCTGATACCTCCATGAAGGACATAACTCTACCATTCCAATTTACAATATCATTTAAGAACAAAATACCCTTTCAAACATCTTTTCCATAAATACAGGGATTTTATCATCAGGCACATTTGAGTTCAGCCATAATATTTGTTGTAATATTTGTTCTATCTTTTCAGGGGGATGAAATTGAAATTGTAGCCAGCGCTGCAATGCTTGTTTGAAAAAGAGAGATACTTTGAAAAAAGTAGCTTTTTCAATTATTCGAAAATGAGACATGGCAATCTGCACAAAGGCAAAAAGACAATTTTTAAACAGTGGATGACCTTTTCTTAATTAGGTTTTAGTCCAGAGAGTACAGAAAAGTTATCTAGATCTTCATTGAGACATTGCAGGGATCTAGCTTGCGGTCTTAATATAAAACTTGAGTCATCAGCGTACATGGACACGTTTGTTTTTAAGCCTTGGATTTCTAATCTAATGTTGTTATTGGATCTGATTTTAATAGCTAGCATTTCGATGGCCATAACGAATAGATATGGTGACAGCGGACATCCTTGTTTAACTCCTCTTGACAACTCTCTGAGAAGTAGCCGTTATTTACTATTTTACACCTGGGGTTGGTATACATTATTTTTACCATTTATAAGAGAATTACAGAAATTTTAAATTCCAGGCATTTATAAATAAAGTCCAGTCTTACTTTATCAAATGACTTTTCAAAATTCGCTATAAATACCATTCCAGGCTTCTTATGTGTTTCATTATGTTCTATTATTTCTAGTAGTTGTCGTATATTATCTCCAATGTATCGTCCATGTTAAAAACCTGTCTGATCAGGATGAACAATACCTGGTAAAACCCTTTTAATTCTGAGTGCTAGGCATTTTGTTAGTATTTTTACATCACAACATTGAAGTGTAAGGGGCCTCCAGGTTTTTAGATAGACTGGGTCTTTATATTTACCATCTGGGTCTTGTTTTAATAATAGAGAAATCAGACCTTCCTGCTGAGTACCTGACAGACTACCATTTCTATAGGAGTAGTTAAAACAATCTAACAATGGAGCTTGTAGTATATCAACAAAAATACTTGATATACCTCTACCGGTATGCCATCAAGCCCTGGGGTTTTTCCAGACTGAAAGGATTTAATAGCCTCAAAAAGTTATTCCTCTGTAATTTGGCCTTCGCACTGATCTTTCTGTACATTTGTTATTTTTTATTTTTTTTATATTATTTGGAAAGAATTCCTTACCATAATCTTCATTCAGTGGGAAAGGATGAGACGGAAAAGAGAACATCTGCCTAAAATAATTAGCTTCCTCTTTTAAAATATAATTTGGGGTATCATAGATGACTCCTTCTTCAGTAACGAGTTTCTGCAAATTATTTTTGTTAGCGTTCCTGTATTGGAGATTCAGGAAGAAGTTTATGCATTTTTCTCCATATTCCATCCAGTTTGCTTTATTTTTGTAATAGATTACATTAGATCGTTCTTGAATAAGTTCCTCAAGTTCTTTTTGTTTTTACTCTAACTTATTTTGTATCTCTGTAGTATCGTTTTTATTGCTATCTACCTGTACTATTAGTTCATGGATTTCCCGTGTTAGTCTTGTCTCTTTAGCCAGAAACTGTGGATCACCATATAGATGAATGAGTCAAATCTCTTTTTCGTCCACTTTCATATTCAAAAGGATCCACCTTCCTTGCGAATCATTCCTGACTATTTGTACATTCAGATCGAAATTTTTGTTAATTAATATCATCACACCCTTTGAGTTGCTTTGTACATGACAGAAAATCTATTTCACCACCCCATTCCTTTTCCAACGCAACTTCATCTCAGGATGTAGAGTGAGTTTCCTGTAAACAGTATATGTTATAGTCCTTTTCTTTTAGCCATGTAAAGACTGATCTTCTTTTTTTATAATCTGCCAAACCGTTACAATTATAACTGGCTATAGTTATTTCACCCCTTACCATAACTAGATACTGTTCTCAGTCTAAATGGACCATAATTAGTGCTTGTAAAGTTACTGCCATCAGAGGTGTTATGAAGGTCAAAACTAGAGCTTTCAAATGTCTGATATTTAGAATTCAAGAAAAAGGTTTTAGCAATATTTGTTTTATTCCCTTTCCTGTTTGCCTGTGAGCTAATGCCACAGATGTTAGAACATTGAGACAAGATATTATGTGTGTAGTAAATCAGAGTAGGTTGATGTGTATGGTATTGGATGTGGTATAGTGAGAGTGTGTATGATGTCTGTATAAGAGTAAGACTATAATGTGTGATGTCCAAATAAATAATAACTCTGCCAATTTGCACGGTTGAGTGTCTATGTGTGTAACATGTAGTGCGTATTGTCTTAATATCCATGATGATAATTGTAATCCATATCGTATCAACATCATAGTTGCATCGTTATTACCTTTAACACAATTGAAAAACACATCCCAGCATTTCCATAGCAATTGACGTTTCACGTGATCATGAAAGAGACCTTGCATTACTCTATAGACGGCTTCACTACAGTACAAATGTATTTCATACAATATGTTATTATTCCCCAATGCCCCTATTCTGATATCTTCCCCTTGCTTGTTGTAAACATATATAAACTTGTTGACAAATACATAAAAAGATAGACAAACAATAAACACATTCAATTATAAAACAGTTCTCGACAATAGAGAGAGAGGGAGAGAAGAGAAGAGAAAAGAGAGAAAGAGAGAGTGAGAAGAGAGCGAGATCAGGTGTGTGTGTATGTGTAAGCAAGCATGTAATTGAGTACGTGTGTGTTCATATCCACTTCATAATGTTCAGATATTTTTACAGTTCCCATACCTTCTTTTTTTTCGTAACCTGAAGTCCTTGTAGAATTTAGAACAGCCACGGTGTTATGGAGCTGTCCATCTATAAAGAGTTTGTCCACAATGATAAAGGCACGCTTACCCTTCTCCCTCTGTTGCCTCTGTACCGGATACAGTCTCTTACGACGTTTGTTTGTCTCCCTTGGAAATTGGTCATTGAGCCTGAATTTGGTCCCTTTAAGCTCCCTTCCTCTGCTTTTGATCAGCTCCTTTTGTTGGTAGTGTTCAAATTTTGCGATGATCGGTCGGGGACCCTTGGTCTTGTCGCTCCGAGCTCCAAGACTGTGTTCTCGGTGGAAAGCCACCTTGTTTACAGTCTCTATATGAAGTTTCAAGGCGGATTGCATGAATTCTCTGATTGCGCCCTCTAGATTATTGGATGCGTCCTCAGGAATCCCAGATTTTTTTTTGATTTTTCCCGCTACGACTTTGTATGTCTAGTAGCGACTCCTTCATCACCCTGTTTTCCCTGAGTAGACAATCCATTTTGGAATCGAGGATTTTTACCTGGGCTGTGAGTGCCTTGTTCTCTCCTTGGAGAGTGAGAATTTTACTCTGGCTGAACTCCAAACTCTCCCTCAGCCCTGCTACTTCCTCACACAACTTTTCCAGTGTTGCATGGATTCCAGCCAGAGCACTAGCCTCTACCTCAACGGTAAATAAACCGTCCGTGTCTGTAGATTAATCTGTTTTTCTTTTTTTTGTCGGGTTAGAGTTCTTTTGTGAGGTAGTCGGATCTTTCCATGAAGGAGTATGTTGTTCCTCCATAGCGTAAAGCTGTTGGTACTCATCGATTTCCTTCAGGATCTCCTTAGTATCCAGACTGGCTCTTTACTGCAACCAGTACGGAAAGATAACAATGAGTCTTTCCCACGACAACGACGACGACAGGTGTCTGTAGTACAGCCACTCGCGGAATCCACGCAAAAAAAAAGGAACACAAACTTGCGGTCCCAGCCGTGAAGGCTAACCGCGTCATGGAATCCTTAGCAACAAAACTTTAGTTCGGATTAAAATCGATTTAATGAAAATGTTTTAATATAAACAACAAACCGAGTGTAGACAGTACAATGTTCTGTTGCTCTGATGACGTATCTGATGACGTAAACTCATTGTGTATTTATTATTACTTTTATTAAGTGTTATTATTTTTATATTTCAATTATTCTCTCTCTGCGTTGTTGTGAATGGCCCGTAAGTAAGTTAGTCTCCACCTGTTGTTTACGAAGCATGTGACGAAAACAATTTGACTTGATTTGAATACATGGAGTTCTTAAATATTGTATCAGAGATGTGTCTGTGGACTATAGGCTGATCTACCTCATCGTTAAGCTTTATGGTTTTCAAATTCAATGTTAGAAGCATGTTTTTTCAGCACAAAGTCAAAGCACACACTGTGGATTCCTAGTAAAAAGAGCTTTCTAGTTGGTATGGTAAGTAGCTACTGCCTTAAAATAGAGCTTCCTATTGGTAAGTAGCTGCTGCCTTAAAATACAGCTTCCTCATTGGTAAGTAGCTACTGCCTTAAAATAGAGCTTCCTCGTTGGTAAGTAGCTACTGCCTTAAAATAGAGCTTCCTCATTGGTAAGTAACTACAGCCTTAAAATAGAGCTTTCTCATTGGTAAGTAGCTACTGCCTTAAAATAGAGCTTCCTCATTGGTAAGTAACTACTGCCTTAAAATAGAGCTTTCTCATTGGTAAGTAGCTACTGCCTTAAAATAGAGCTTCCTCCTTGGTAAGTAGCTACTGCCTTAAAATAGAGCTTCCTCATTGGTAAGTAGCTACTGCCTTAAAATAAAGCTTCCTCATTGGTAAGTAGCTACTGCCTTAAAATAGAGCTTCCTCATTGGTAAGTAACTACTGCCTTAAAATAGAGCTTTCTCATTGGTAAGTAGCTACTGCCTTAAAATAGAGCTTCCTCATTGGTAAGTAGCTACTGCTTAAAATAGAGCTTCCTCATTGGTAAGTAGCTACTGCCTTAAAATAGAGCTTCCTCATTGGTAAGTAGCTACTGCCTTAAAATAGAGCTTCCTCATTGGTAAGTAACTACTGCCTTAAAATAGAGCTTTCTCATTGGTAAGTAGCTACTGCCTTAAAATAGAGCTTCCTCATTGGTCCCGTGTGGCTCAGTTGGTAGAGCATGTTGTTTGCAACGCCAGGGTTGTTGGTTTGATTCCCACGGGGGACCAGTGCGGAAACAAATGTATGAAATGTATGCATTCACTACTGTAAGTCGCTCTGGATAAAAGCGTCTGCTCAATGACTAAAATGTAAGTAGCTACTCCCTTAAAACAGGAATTTCATTCTGTCTTGAATAGTTTGATTTATTCGCCTCAGATTATTGAATGCTAACTGGCTAATAACCCATCCCTCATGCTAACTGTAATAAACCATCCCTTATGCTGACTGTAATAAACCATCCCTTATGCTAACTGTAATAAACCATCCCTCATGCTAACTGTAATAAACCATCCCTCATGCTAACTGTAATAAACCATCCCTCATGATAACTGTAATAAACCATCCCTCATGCTGACTGTAATAAACCATCCCTCATGCAAACTGTAATAAACCATCCCTCATGATAATTGTAATAAACCATCCCTCATGCTGACTGTAATAAACCATCCCTCATGCAAACTGTAATAAACCATCCCTCATGCTAACTGTAATAAACCATCCCTCATGCTAACTGTAATAAACTATCCCTCATGCTAACTGTAATAAACCATCCCTCATGCTAACTGACTAATAAACCATCCCTCATGCTAACTGTAATAAACTCTCCCTCATGCTAACTGTAATAAACCATCCCTCATGCTAACTGTAATAAACCATCCCTCATGCTAACTGTGATAAACTATCCCTCATGCTAACTGTAATAAACCATCCCTCATGCTAACTGTAATAAACCATCCCTCATGCTGACTGTAATAAACCATCCCTCATGCTAACTGTAATAAACCATCCCTCATGCTGACTGTAATAAACCATCCTTCATGCTAACTGTAATAAACCATCCCTCATGCTAACTGACTAATAAACCATCCCTCATGCTAACTGTAATAACCCATCCCTCATGCTAACTGTAATAAACGATCCCTCATGCTGACTGTAATAAACCATCCTTCATGCTAACTGTAATAAACCATCCCTCATGCTAACTGTAATAAACCATCCCTCATGCTGACTGTAATAAACTATCCCTCATGCTAACTGTAATAAACCATCCCTCATGCTAACTGACTAATAAACCATCCCTCATGCTAACTGTAATAAACCATCCCTCATGCTGACTGTAATCAACCATCCCTCATGCTGACTGACTAATAAAACATCCCTCATGCTAACTGTAATAAACCATCCCTCATGCTAACTGACTAATAAACCATCCCTCATGCTAACTGTAATAAACCATCCCTCATGCTAACTGTAATAAACCATCCCTCATGCTAACTCAAATAAACCATCCCTCATGCTAATTGTAATAAACCATCCCTCATGCCAACTGACTAATAAACCATCCCTCATGCTAACTGTAATAAACCATCCCTCATGCTAACTGTAATAAACCATCCCTCATGCTAACTGTAATCAACCATCCCTCATGCTGACTGACTAATAAACCATCCCTCATGCTAACTGTAAAAACCATCCCTCATGCTAACTGACTAATAAACCATCCCTCATGCTAACTGTAATAAACCATCCCTCATGCTGACTGTAATAAACCATCCCTCATGCTAACTGTAATAAACCATCCCTCATGCTGACTGTAAAAAACCATCCTTCACGCTGACTGACTAATAAACCATCCCTCATGCTAACTGTAATAAACCATCCCTCATGCTAATTGACTAATAAACCATCCCTCATGCTAACTGTAATAAACCATCCCTCATGCTAACTGTAAAAAACCATCCCTCATGCTGACTGACTAATAAACCATCCCTCATGCTAACTGTAATAAACCATCCCTCATGCTAACTGTAATAAACCATCCCTCATGCTAACTGTATTGAACCATCCCTTATGATGACTGTAATAAACTATCCCTCATGCTAACTTTAATAAACCATCCCTCATGCTAACTGACTAATAAACCATCCCTCATGCTAACTGTAATAAACCATCACTCATGCTGACTGACTAATAAACCATCCCTCATGCTAACTGTAATAAACCATCCCTCATGCTAACTGACTAATAAACCATCCCTCATGCTAACTATAATAAACCATCCCTCATGCTAACTGTAATAAACCATCCCTCATGCTGACTGTAATAAACCATCCCTCATGCTGACTGTAATAAACCATCCCTCATGCTAACTGTAATAAACCATCCCTCATGCTAACTGACTAATAAACCATCCCTCATGCTTACTGTAATAAACCATCCCTCATGCTAACTGACTAATAAACCATCCCTCATGCTAACTGTAATAAACCATCCCTCATGATAACTGTAATAAACCATCCCTCATGCTGACTGTAATAAACCATCCCTCATGCAAACTGTAATAAACCATCCCTCATGATAATTGTAATAAACCATCCCTCATGCTAACTGACTAATAAACCATCCCTCATGCTAACTGTAATAAACTCTCCCTCATGCTAACTGTAATAAACCATCCCTCATGCTAACTGTAATAAACCATCCCTCATGCTAACTGTGATAAACTATCCCTCATGCTAACTGTAATAAACCATCCCTTATGATGACTGTAATAAACTATCCCTCATGCTAACTTTAATAAACCATCCCTCATGCTAACTGACTAATAAACCATCCCTCATGCTAACTGTAATAAACCATCACTCATGCTGACTGACTAATAAACCATCCCTCATGCTAACTGTAATAAACCATCCCTCATGCTAACTGACTAATAAACCATCCCTCATGCTAACTATAATAAACCATCCCTCATGCTAACTGTAATAAACCATCCCTCATGCTGACTGTAATAAACCATCCCTCATGCTGACTGTAATAAACCATCCCTCATGCTAACTGTAATAAACCATCCCTCATGCTAACTGACTAATAAACCATCCCTCATGCTTACTGTAATAAACCATCCCTCATGCTAACTGACTAATAAACCATCCCTCATGCTAACTGTAATAAACCATCCCTCATGATAACTGTAATAAACCATCCCTCATGCTGACTGTAATAAACCATCCCTCATGCAAACTGTAATAAACCATCCCTCATGATAATTGTAATAAACCATCCCTCATGCTAACTGACTAATAAACCATCCCTCATGCTAACTGTAATAAACTCTCCCTCATGCTAACTGTAATAAACCATCCCTCATGCTAACTGTAATAAACCATCCCTCATGCTAACTGTGATAAACTATCCCTCATGCTAACTGTAATAAACCATCCCTCATGCTAACTGTAATAAACCATCCCTCATGCTGACTGTAATAAACCATCCCTCATGCTAACTGTAATAAACCATCCCTCATGCTGACTGTAATAAACCATCCTTCATGCTAACTGTAATAAACCATCCCTCATGCTAACTGACTAATAAACCATCCCTCATGCTAACTGTAATAACCCATCCCTCATGCTAACTGTAATAAACGATCCCTCATGCTGACTGTAATAAACCATCCTTCATGCTAACTGTAATAAACCATCCCTCATGCTAACTGTAATAAACCATCCCTCATGCTGACTGTAATAAACTATCGCTCATGCTAACTGTAATAAACCATCCCTCATGCTAACTGTAATAAACCATCCCTCATGCTGACTGTAATAAACCATCCCTCATGCTAACTGTAATAAACCATCCCTCATGCTGACTGTAATAAACCATCCTTCATGCTAACTGTAATAAACCATCCCTCATGCTAACTGACTAATAAACCATCCCTCATGCTAACTGTAATAACCCATCCCTCATGCTAACTGTAATAAACGATCCCTCATGCTGACTGTAATAAACCATCCTTCATGCTAACTGTAATAAACCATCCCTCATGCTAACTGTAATAAACCATCCCTCATGCTGACTGTAATAAACTATCGCTCATGCTAACTGTAATAAACCATCCCTCATGCTAACTGACTAATAAACCATCCCTCATGCTAACTGTAATAAACCATCCCTCATGCTGACTGTAATCAACCATCCCTCATGCTGACTGACTAATAAACCATCCCTCATGCTAACTGTAATAAACCATCCCTCATGCTAACTGACTAATAAACCATCCCTCATGCTAACTGTAATAAACCATCCCTCATGCTAACTGTAATAAACCATCCCTCATGCTAACTCAAATAAACCATCCCTCATGCTAATTGTAATAAACCATCCCTCATGCTAACTGACTAATAAACCATCCCTCATGCTAACTGTAATAAACCATCCCTCATGCTAACTGTAATAAACCATCCCTCATGCTAACTGTAATCAACCATCCCTCATGCTGACTGACTAATAAACCATCCCTCATGCCAACTGTAATAAACCATCCCTCATGCTAACTGACTAATAAACCATCCCTCATGCTAACAGACTAATAAACCATCCCTCATGCTAACTGTAATAAACCATCCCTCATGCTAACTCTAATAAACCATCCCTCATGCTAACTGTAATAAACCATCCCTCATGCTGACTGTAAAAAACCATCCCTCACGCTGACTGACTAATAAACCATCCCTCATGCTAACTGTAATAAACCATCCCTCATGCTAACTGACTAATAAACCATCCCTCATGCTAACTGTAATAAACCATCCCTCATGCTAACTGTAAAAAACCATCCCTCATGCTGACTGACTAATAAACCATCCCTCATGCTAACTGTAATAAACCATCCCTCATGCTAACTGTAATAAACCATCCCTCATGCTAACTGTATTAAACCATCCCTTATGCTGACTGTAATAAACTATCCCTCATGCTAACTGTAATAAACCATCCCTCATGCTAACTGACTAATAAACCATCCCTCATGCTAACTGTAATAAACCATCCCTCATGCTAACTGTAATCAACCATCCCTCATGCTGACTGACTAATAAACCATCCCTCATGCCAACTGTAATAAACCATCCCTCATGCTAACTGACTAATAAACCATCCCTCATGCTAACTGACTAATAAACCATCCCTCATGCTAACTGTAATAAACCATCCCTCATGCTAACTCTAATAAACCATCCCTCATGCTAACTGTAATAAACCATCCCTCATGCTGACTGTAAAAAACCATCCCTCACGCTGACTGACTAATAAACCATCCCTCATGCTAACTGTAATAAACCATCCCTCATGCTAACTGACTAATAAACCATCCCTCATGCTAACTGTAATAAACCATCCCTCATGCTAACTGTAAAAAACCATCCCTCATGCTGACTGACTAATAAACCATCCCTCATGCTAACTGTAATAAACCATCCCTCATGCTAAATGTAATAAACCATCCCTCATGCTAACTGTATTAAACCATCCCTTATGCTGACTGTAATAAACTATCCCTCATGCTAACTGTAATAAACCATCCCTCATGCTAACTGACTAATAAACCATCCCTCATGCTAACTGTAATAAACCATCACTCATGCTGACTGACTAATAAACCATCCCTCATGCTAACTGTAATAAACCATCCCTCATGCTAACTGACTAATAAACCATCCCTCATGCTAACTATAATAAACCATCCCTCATGCTAACTGTAATAAACCATCCCTCATGCTGACTGTAATAAACCATCCCTCATGCTGACTGTAATAAACCATCCCTCATGCTAACTGTAATAAACCATCCCTCATGCTAACTGACTAATAAACCATCCCTCATGCTTACTGTAATAAACCATCCCTCATGCTAACGGACTAATAAACCATCCCTCATGCTAACTGTAATAAACCATCCCTCATGATAACTGTAATAAACCATCCCTCATGCTGACTGTAATAAACCATCCCTCATGCAAACTGTAATAAACCATCCCTCATGATAATTGTAATAAACCATCCCTCATGCTGACTGTAATAAACCATCCCTCATGCAAACTGTAATAAACCATCCCTCATGCTAACTGTAATAAACCATCCCTCATGCTAACTGTAATAAACTATCCCTCATGCTAACTGTAATAAACCATCCCTCATGCTAACTGACTAATAAACCATCCCTCATGCTAACTGTAATAAACTATCCCTCATGCTAACTGTAATAAACCATCCCTCATGCTAACTGTAATAAACCATCCCTCATGCTAACTGTAATAAACTATCCCTCATGCTAACTGTAATAAACCATCCCTCATGCTAACTGTAATAAACCATCCCTCATGCTGACTGTAATAAACCATCCCTCATGCTAACTGACTAATAAACCATCCCTCATTCTAACTGTAATAAACTATCCCTCATGCTAACTGTAATAAACCATCCCTCATGCTAACTGACTAATAAACCATCCCTCATGCTAACTGTAATAAACCATCCCTCATGCTAACTGTAATAAACCATCCCTCATGCTGACTGTAATAAACCATCCCTCATGCTGACTGTAATAAACCACCACTCATGCTGACTGACTAATAAACCATCCCTCATGCTAACTGTAATAAACCATTCCTCATGCTAACTGACTAATAAACCATCCCTCATGCTAACTATAATAAACCATCCCTCATGCTAACTGACTAATAAACCATCCCTCATGCTAACTGTAATAAACCATCCCTCATGCTGACTGTAATAAACCATCCCTCATGCTAACTGTAATAAACCCTCCCTCATGCTAACTGACTAATAAACCATCCCTCATGCTAACTGTAATAAACCATCCCTCATGCTAACTGTAATAAACCATCCCTCATGCTGACTGTAATAAACCATCCCTCATGCTAACTGTAATAAACCATCCCTCATGCTAACTGTAATAAACCATCCCTCATGCTAACTGTAATAAACCATCCCTCATGCTAACTGACTAATAAACCATCCCTCATGCTAACTGTAATAAACCATCCCTCATGCTAACTGTAATAAACCATCCCTCATGCTAACTGTAATAAACCATCCCTCATGCTAACTGAGTAATAAACCATCCCTCATGCTAACTGTAATAAACCATCCCTCATGCTAACTGTAATAAACCATCCCTCATGCTAACTTTAAATAGAGAGAGCAGAACATACTATTTTAATTCCAAAATGGCCCCCCTCGTCTCTTTAAGTACATTACTTTAAGGTATCAAGTCTATTTTGCCTGTTGACATTGAGGCATTAACCCTTTTAAAGAGACAGAAACAAATGGTGTGATGTAATATTTATCTGTTATATATATATATATGAAGGTCATGGGTTGTAATGTATACAGTGGGACCACCAGGAAACTATGCAGCAGTCTCATAATGTTGTGACACGGACACACTGGGTTCATGTTTAATAAACATGAAGCTTTTGGCTGTCGGTACACTATTTCAGGAATATTAAACAGCCTGCTTACGGTAAATGGCTCTGGTTGGAAGGGGCGGGCAGAACGGTGTGTGTGTCTATCTGTCTGTACGTATGTGTGTGTGTGTGTGTGTGTGCGTGCGTGCGTGCGTGCGTGTGTGTGTGTGTGTGTGTGTGTGTGTGTGTGTGTGCGTGCGTGCGTGCGTGCGTGCGTGCGTGTGTGTGTGCGTGTGTGTGTGTGTGTGTGTGTGCGTGCGTGCGTGCGTGTGTGTGTGTGTGCAGATGGTGATACAGAAGCCCAGATCCCTCCTTCCCCCTCCTCTCTCCCCTCTCCTCTCTCTCCTCCCTCCCTCCCCCCTCCTCTTTCTCTCCTCCCTCCTCCCCCCTCTCCCTGTTTGCCTATTGACATGATAATGGGTACAAATTGATGAAGACATTTCACTCAGTCTCTGACAAGAGTGTGACACGTTACACAAACACTACACCACCCACTAGCAGACATTAATCTCTCCTCCTCCTCCTCCTCCTCCTCCTCCTCCTCCTCCTCTCCATCTCTCCCTGCTGACAACCAGCCAGCACGCTGCCTGCTTTAATCAGCTAATTCCCCCTGTCCCTCTGACACTCTCTCCCAAAGCGGGAGAGGCCAGGGGGAAGTGGAAACGCATTGAATACAGGTAACACGTTCAGAAATGGCCAAAACAGACAGTCGAAAAATAAATCGTAAGAAACAAGGTTTTGATGTGTCTGTCCCTATGTATCTAGGAGATCATTCATAATATACTGCTCAAAAAAATCAAGGGAACACTTAAACAACACAATGTAACTCCGAGTGAACTGTTTCTTGGGGCACAAAACTGTTTCCATACTACTTCCATATTTTTTTAACCGGTCCCGGGTTACCTTCAGAGTCCAGTGACACTTGTTGGGATTGTAGAACATTAGTTTGTATTAGTTCCTATTAGTTTGTATTAGTTCCTATTAGTTTGTATTAGTTCCTATTAGTTTGTATTAGTTCCTATTAGTTTGTATTAGTTCCTATTAGTTTGTATTAGTTCCTATTAGTTTGTATTAGTCCCTATTAGTTTGTATTAGTTCCTATTAGTTTGTATTAGTTCCTATTAGTTTGTATTAGTTCCTATTAGTTTGTATTAGTTCCTATTAGTTTGTATTAGTCCCTATTAGTTTGTATTAGTTCCTATTAGTTTGTATTAGTTCCTATTAATTTGCATTAGTTCCTATTAGTTTGTTTTTTGTCCCTATTAGTTTGTATTAATTCCTATTAGTTTGTATTAGTTCCTATTAATTTGTATTAGTTCCTATTAGTTTGTATTAGTTCCTATTAGTTCCTATTAGTTTGTAGCCCAAAACGGTTTAGACACTACAGACAGAAGTTGGCACATTAGTGCTACCGACTTCAGACGAGTCCTGTGGGGCATGTCGAGGTCGTAGAGCAAAAACGCAGAACACTATCGCGTTCGCGAGAGTCTCATTTCCATAGAGTGGTTATATTAGTTTGTAGGCCGTTCGGACGCTACAGACCTGTTTGCGAGAAGACCAATTTTCGGGATGTCTCATGGTCTGACAAACACAGCTGAAGCTCGGCCACCTTCCACCGCAGATGAGGAAGACCGATGTATGTGGATGTGATGGATTAAGACGCAGCGCACACAAAGAACAGCTATCTCTACCTTAAAGAACAGATATCTCTACCTTAAAGAACAGCTATCTCTACCTTAAAGAACAGCTATCTCTACCTTAAAGAACAGCTATCTCTACCTTAAAGAACAGCTATCTCTACCTTAAAGAACAGCTATCTCTATCTTAAAGAACAGATATCTCTACCTTAAAGAACAGCTGTCTCTACCTTAAAGAACAGCTATCTCTACCTCAAAGAACAGCTATCTCTACCTTAAAGAACAGATATCTCTACCTTAAAGAACAGCTATCTCTACCTTAAAGAACAGCTATCTCTACCTTAAAGAACAGATATCTCTACCTTAAAGAACAGATATCTCTACCTTAAACAAATAGATTTAGATGGGGATTTTTGTATTATGTTAATTTGATTGGCGCACTGGTGTGTCTAATGGCTATAATGAAGTCCTGATCCACCAATTCGCTCCAATCACAGAGCCACAGTTAAATGGGGCGGCAGCTAGCCTAGTGGTTAGAGCATTGGACTAGTAACCAAAAGGTTGCTCGATCGAATCCCCGAGCTGACAAGGTAATAATCTGTTGTTCTGCCCCTGAACAAGGCAGTTACCCCACTGTTCCCCGGTAGACCGTCATTGAATATAAGAATTTGTTCTTACCTTTCTTGTCTAGTTAAATAAAGGTTTAAAAAAAAACAGCTTATTAGTTATTTTGATGTATTATTAATAACTAATAAATAACACTTATAAGAACAAAGATAAATAACCACAAGCTCTGATACCAGTTAGCGGTAAAATCAATTTGATGGTATAAGATAGCATATCCCGACGCAAAGACTCAACAGTCTTCCTCTTATTGGAAGGCCACAATATTTACAATCCACACTGCAGTTATTAGCCATGTTCTTCAAAATTATCAATCAACTGTATTGACGTGAACCTTCAAGCAGTGACAAAATGCAGACACTATACTATATGGTCTCAAAAACATGATCTTGCAAATAACAAAAAATGAAATATCTACTTCCCTTTATCAATCCTGAAAGGAAAATAAGTATTGATCGCCAAAAGATGGATTGTTGTTGAGCAGTTCACCTCATGAGGTGTGCTTTCATTTAAATCACTGGGCTGTAAGCTTTATACCTGATTTATACCTTTAACAAATCGCCTGGGGGGGGTACATCCCAAATGGCACTCTATTACCTATATAGTGCACTACTTTAGACCGGAGCCCTATGGGCCCTGGTCTAAAGTAGTGCACTATATAAGGAATAGGGTGCCATTTGGGACTCAACCCGTCCCCCTGATCAATGTGTTTGGATATAGATACACTACTCACCCTAGATGATGAAAGAAACCCAAAAAAGCTGTTACAAATCAATATGATCAATTCAATCAACTGGAATGATGCATGTAAATCTCCTCCGTTGGAGATCTTCCAAATATTTCATTATTTTTTGTCCTAACGCAGGGGTCTTCGACCTTTTCTTGCACAGGGATCCCCGCCCAGGCAAACTGGCGACCCAGGGACCCCCCCCATCCTGTCGCCATGTCTTATTAGGTGAATGATAATGGAGAAGTAATCAATGTTTAAAAAATGAATAGATTTGCTAGATAGTTCATATTTTCAGCTTCCTACAGTTACATCTATCACTCCAGTGTTTAATTGCTATATTGTAATTATTTCGCCACTATGGCCTATTTATTGCCTTACCTCCCTTATCCTACCTCATTTGTACACATTGTATATAGACTTATTTTTCTACTGTATTATTGACTGTATGTTTGTTTTATTCCATGTGTAACTCTGTGTTGTTGTATGTTGTCGAACTGCTTTGCTTTATCTTGGCCAGGTCGCAGTTGTAAATGAGAACTTGTTCTCCACTGGCCTACCTGGTTAAATAAAGGTGAAAATAAAAAATAAATAAATAAATAATTGGAAGAGGAAGTGCTATCTCTCACACAGCCTTTTGTCACATCTTCTCCTGCTCTTCCCATCCGGCGTACGACGTCGCCAGAATACTAACCACTGGTCCTAGGATTCATCATTATGATTCACACCTGTTAATCATTATGATTCACACCTGTTAATCATTATGATTCACACCTGTTAATCATTATGATTCACACCTGTTAATCATTATGATTCACACCTGTTAATCATTATGATTCACACCTGTTAATCATTATGATTCACACCTGTTAATCATTATGATTCACACCTGTTAATCATTATGATTCACACCTGTTAATCATTATGATTCACACCTGTTAATCATTATGATTCACACCTGTCAATCATTATGATTCACACCTGTTAATCATTATGATTCACACCTGTTAATCATTATGATTCACACCTGGACTTCATTACCTTCATCATTTATTCCCCCTTTTACTATACCTCCCTTATGTTTTCTCACCAGGTGGTATTGTTCTTGTTTACCCGGCGTGTAGCCTTATGGAATTGTCTCGTTACTGGTTTGGCTTGTTTTATTTAAACGTTAAATCACCTGCTTCCCGACTCACAGCTCAGTTATTACAACTTTTAGCTAGAAAGCTAACTCAAAACACATTTCAGCTAGCAGCTGTTTAGCTGGTTAAACAAAGGTTAACCATGTGTTGGTAAAAATGAATGTTCACGTCAGGAAAGCTTACCAGTAGCTAGCGGCTACGCACGTGTGAGTTTTCAATGCCTATGTCAGATACTCCAGTGAGTGTAATTTCCTCAATATTAGGAGTTGAGAAATAAAGTTAGAAAGAAGATATTATTAAATGTTCTACTGGTAGGTATGTAAAATAAAAAAAATAAACTTCATCTGTTGTTTCTAGCGATATTCAGACAAAACATAAACATACAGTGAGGGGGAAAAAGTATTTGATCCCCTGCTGATTTTGTACGTTTGCCCACTGACAAAGAAATGATCGGTCTATAATTTTAATGGTAGGTTTATTTGAACAGTGAGAGACAGAATAACAACAAAAAAATCCAGAAAAACACATGTCAAAAATGTTATAAAATGATTTGCATTTTAATGAGGGAAATAAGTATTTGACCCCTCTCAATCAGAAAGATTTCTGGCTCCCAGGTGTCTTTTATACAGGTAACGAGCTGAGATTAGGAGCACACTCTTAAAGGGACTTGTTACCTGTATAAAAGACACCTGTCCACAGAAGCAATCAACTCAACAAGATCAAGTAACAGACACATCTCAACATCAACTGTTCCGAGGAGACTGCGTGAATCAGGCCTTCATGGTCAAATTGCTGCATAGAAACCATTACTAAAGGATACCAATAAGAAGAAGAGACTTGCTTGGTTCAAGAAACACGAGCAATGGACATTAGACCGGAGGAAATCTATCTTTTAGTCTGAGTCCAAATTTGACTACCACAGCATTCTGCAGCGATACGCCATCCCATTCTCGTTTGTGCTTAGTGGGACTATCATTTGTTTTTAAACAGGACAATGACACAAAACCCACCTCCAGGCTGTGTAAGGGCTATTTGACCAAGAAGGAGAGTGATGGAGTGCTGCATCAGATGACCTGGCCTCCACAATCACCCGACCTCAACCCAATTGAGATGGTTTGGGATGAGTTGGACCACAGAGTGAAGGAAAAGCTGCCAACAAGTGCTCAGTATATGTGGGAATTCCTTCAAGACTGTTGGAAAAGCATTCCAGGTGACTACCACATGAAGCTGGTTGAGAGAATACAAAACTGTCATCAAGGCAAAGGGTGGCTACTTTGAAGAATCTAAAATTCATTTTGATTTGTTTAACACTTTTTTTTTGGTTACTATATGATTCCATATGTGTTATTTCATAGTTTTAATGTATTCGCTATTATTCTACAATGTAGAAAATAGTAAAAATAAAGAAAAACTCTTGAATGAGTAGGTGTGTCCAAACGTTTTACTAGTACTGTATATTTTTACCACTTTATTTATTTATATATATATGTATATTCGCGGACACCCTGCAGTACCCCCTCCGCAGACCCCAGGTTGAATATCCCTGTCTTAACATATAGCTAGGGCCACATTTCCTCATGCTATATGAACACTTGATTAAGGGCTGGATTCAATCCGTGGCGTTGAGGTGCTCAGTGTTACGGTGCGACTGAAATTTAAAGGCAATGTTCTCCCGTTAGTGGAAACTGCATTCACGATAAAATGTTAGCGTGTTAGCTCAATCGGAAATTACCCTTTAAAATTTCTATCGCACGTAATTCTGTAACGCTTCAGCAATACAGATTGAAGACAGGCATGATCACGTGGGTCCTAATGCACATAAAAGGGCTGTTTCAGCATTGGCTAAGCACGACTGGAGTAAAAAATGAAAGAGGGTGTAATGAACCAATATGTTCATCGATAATCAGTCATATTGGAGACATATCAGTGAGCTAATTGTTTTTTTTACTATTAGTATTAAATACGTCTCTGTCAACAGGCAGGATATCCTGTTTTCCTTTTCTTTCTTTTTTTAAAGGTCAGTGTTTGTTTTTGACAGACGTTTCCCAAATTTATTTTCAAATTATATATTGTGTTAATAGAGTTTCAGCCTGTTCTAAATAAAATCAAATAAAAATATTTAACTTGTTTACCTCTTGACAGGTGAAAGATGAGGGAAAGTGGCAGGTTAGGTTGTAATGATCTCCTTTCCCTTTGCCAGGAGCTATTTGTAAAGTCTATGAAGTCGGCCTATCACTGTGTCTGTGGGAACAGGAACAGCTGGGAGATAGTCACACATAGTGCCTGAATACACATCATTACCTGGCCATTTACAGGAATTAGAGCAGGTGTTGTGGTAGTATTGGGTTGACAGATCTGATGAAGTGAGGCTATCTTCATTAAGGCGTGATAAGGAATTTAGAGGACACATCAACAGATCCCCAAATAATGGGATTTCATAAAAAAATGTTTCCTTAAAAAGTTTCTGGTATATTATTTCAATGATCTCTGGCACCCCAATGGTGGAACAAGCTCCCTCACGACGCCAGGACAGCGGAGTCAATCACCACCTTCCGTAGACACCTGAAACCCCACCTCTTTAAGGAATACCTGGGATAGGATATAGTAATCCTTCTACCCCCCCCCCCCCCCCAAAGATATAGATGCACTATTGTAAAGTGGTTGTTCCACTGGATATCATAAGGTGAATGCATCAATTTGTAAGTCGCTCTGGATAAGAGCGTCTGCTAAATGACTTAAATGTAAATGTGAATGTAAATCTCGATCATCCCAGGTGTAGCAGCATGGTCTTTCGTCCTTCGTTCTTAAATAGCCGGATAGTTAGACGATGCCAAAACACAGTCAGTTCAACCCTTGTCCTCCCTGTCGTCCGTCCCGGGGTTAGCTTGTTAATAAGTTCATTTAAAGGGTTGTCCAAACAAGCCTGTATTATCTGCCTGGTTAGGCAGCAGTGGTATACTGAGGGATTTAACTGCACCACAGCGGGACATCTGTTGACTTTACATAAAAAAGGAAATTGCCATCTTTATTTGGCACCATTTTGTTTTTGAGTGGCTGTTCCTTGACCATCTTCGTAGTCTCTTGAGACAGACTGGTAACATATGGTAAATGTCGGATTAAACCCCTCCAAATCGAGTAGCTGGTCAGTGGGTACAGAAGATTTGGTTCTGTAATGTAAGACTCCATGCCATAGAAAATAAAATGTAAAGTCTGTGAATATTCCAGCTCCCAGCAATGTGTGTGATTTTGTCAACTGTAACTCCTGTCCTTTTCCTGTGTGGGACTAACTGGTTCCTGTGTGGGACTAACTGGTTCTTGTGTGGGACTAACTGGTTCCTGTGTGGGACTAACTGGTTCCTGTGTGGGTCTAACTGGTTCCTGTGTGGGTCTAACTGGTTCCTGTGTGGGACTAACTGGTTCCTGTGTGGGACTAACTGGTTCCTGTGTGGGACTAACTGGTTCCTGTGTGGGACTAACTGGTTCCTGTGTGTGACTAACTGGTTCCTGTGTGGGATTAACTGGTTCCTGTGTGGGACTAACTGGTTCCTGTGTGGGACTAACTGGTTCCTGTGTGGGACTAACTGGTTCCTGTGTGGGACTAACTGGTTCCTGTGTGGGATTAACTTGTTCCTGTGTGGGACTAACTGGTTCCTGTGTGGGACTAACTGTTCCTGTGTGGGTCTAACTGGTTCCTGTGTGGGACTAACTGGTTCCTGTGTGGGACTAACTGGTTCCTGTGTGGGACTAACTGGTTCCTGTGTGGGATTAACTGGTTCCTGTGTGGGATTAACTGGTTCCTTTGTGGGACTAACTGGTTCCTGTGTGGGACTAACTGGTTCCTGTGTGGGACTAACTGGTTCCTGTGTGGGATTAACTGGTTCCTGTGTGGGACTAACTGGTTCCTGTGTGGGTCTAACTGGTTCCTGTGTGGGACTAACTGGTTCCTGTGTGGGACTAACTGGTTCCTGTGTGGGACTAACTGGTTCCTGTGTGGGACTAACTGGTTCCTGTGTGGGACTAACTGGCTCCTGTGTGGGACTAAGTGGTTCCTGTGTGGGATTAACTGGTTCCTGTGTGGGACTAACTGGTTCCTGTGTGGGTCTAACTGGTTCCTGTGTGGGACTAACTGGTTCCTGTGTGGGACTAACTGGTTCCTGTGTGGGACTAACTGGTTCCTGTGTGGGACTAACTGGTTCCTGTGTGGGACTAACTGGTTCTGTCTGCGGTGTCTGTTCCTCCATAAATCCTCCATCTTAATCAAAGACCCCTTCCCTCCTTCCCCGTTAATACCTGCTGCTGATACACAATGAACCCAATGGAGATAGTTACCCTCATAATGTTGCATTGTTACCACTCCTGTTGGGCTGGCTGGTGGCAGAGGCAGCTGGTGGAGGGAGGGGAGGGGAGGAGGGGGGGAGAGAGAGAAGGTGGATTCTAATTAGTGAATGAAATGTCGTGCTCGGCGCGGGACGGAAGATAAATGATCCGTTGACGGCCCCCCCCCCCCAGCCTCTCAGCCTGTCAGAACCCTTGACAAAACAGCCAATTAACGGATTGCTAATTCCGCTGTTAGCCCCTCGGGTCGTCTTGTCCTGGCTCCCGACCTACCACTTCCTAAATAAGCTGCCGTTTTGTTTTGTTTAGGAGGTGGCAGGGGGCAGAGTGCTACTCGGGGGGGGGGGGGGGGCATACCTACACTTAAACAGGAAGTTGCAGAGGATAATATTTCTTGTTCTAGAATGTTTGGTGGGATAAATATTTCTTGTTCTAGAACGTTTGGTGGGATAAATATTTCTTGTTCTAGAACGTTTGGTGGGATAAATATTTCTTGTTCTAGAACGTTTGGCGGGATCAATATTTCTTGTTCTAGAACGTTTGGTGGGATAAATATTTCTTGTTCTAGAACGTTTGGTCGGATCAATAATTATTTTTTATTTTTTTTTAAAAGAAGAGAGTCTCTCCAATCCTAACTTTAGTTTAGAGTGGCAGCCAATTGAGCTGTTTTTCTTGACTATTTTCTCTATCCTTAATGTTTGGTCTGCCGTAGTGCTGACATGCCACACCACCAAGTCCTTGAGAAATATATAGTGCTAAAGCCTAATGTCATTTCGTAGAGGAGATTAGTCTTCAGCAGAATGTTTTGAACAGCGGAGAGGCCCTGTGTTTGTCCCCCGTGACCTTGGTTAGAAACACCCAGGTCATTTAAATACTCCATACAGGTCCTCCGTTCACAGAGCATGGGCGTCCGGGAGCACTCAGGAGATTAGCATGTCTGTTTTACATGCAACAGTAAACTACCAACCTGGTTTTAACAGTTAACCCCCATCACCTCTACCAGACTGTGAATGTATTATCCTGGTGACAGATAGAAGGATGATTCTAAATAACGACGAGCAGGGAAGAAAACTTTCACAGAAGCATGTTTAGTATGGTAATTTATGTTGCTTCAACGCCAGGCTGCTGCTCTTGTTGAGCTACATATTCATCTGTAAATAGATGTTTTATAACCAACACTTGGGAGGCTCACGATCAACAATATTACGCCAATAATCTATCAAGGATGACAGCTCCTAATGGGATGACAGCTCCTACTTTTTTAAATGTTTTTATTTCTTTAACCAGGCAAGTCAGTTAAAGAATAAATTCTTATTTACAATGAGGGCCTACACCAGCCAAACCCTGCCAATTGTGCACCGCCCTATGAGACTCCCAATCACAGCCGGATGTGAAGCATTCAAACCAGGTACTGTAGCGACGCCTCTTGTACTGAGATGCAGTGTCTTAGACCACTGCGCCACTCGGAAGCATGTAACAGGACAAATATAAGAAGCCCCCCAGTACAGACAAGCTCTTGTGTTAAATTCCAATTGTTGTCTGCAGGTCCTCCCATGTCAACGTGTGAGAGGAGGAGGAGGAGGAGGAGGAGAGAGAGGAGAAGGAGGAGGAGGAGGAGGAGAAGGAGGGGGAGGAGAAGGAGGAGAAGGAGGAGGAGGAGGAGAGAGAGGAGAAGGAGGAGGAGGAGGAGAAGGAGGAGGAGGAGGAGGAGGAGAAGGAGGAGGAGGAGCAGGAGGAGGAGGAGAAGGAGGAGGAGGAGCAGGAGGAGGAGGAGAAGGAGGAGGAGGAGAGAGAGGAGGTCCTCCCATGTCAACGTGGGAGGTTGAAGCTCGTCACACGCAGGTCCTCCCATGTCAACGTGGGAGGTTGAAGCTCGTCACACGCAGGTCCTCCCATGTCAACGTGGGAGGTTGAAGCTCGTTACACGCAGGTCCTCCCATGTCAACGTGGGAGGTTGAAGCTCGTCACACGCAGGTCCTCCCATGTCAACGTGGGAGGTTGAAGCTCGTGAACTGTTTGGAGCATTTGGGAGACAGTTTATGAGATGAAATTATACTTGAATGTGTTTAAAGGATAAGGAGGAGGAGGAGGAGGAGGAGGAGGAGGAGGAGGAGGAGGAGAGAGGGGAGAGAGGAGAAGGAGGAGGAGGAGAGAGAAGAAGGAGGAGAAGGAGGAGAGAGAGGAGGAGGAGGAGAAGGAGAAAAGAAGGGGCGAGCATCCCAAATGGCAGACTATTCCCTATATAGTGCACTACGTTTGATCAGAACCACATGGGCCCAGGTCAAAAGTAGTTCACTATAAAGGGAATAGTCTGCCATTTGGGACGTACCCTGGGAGGGTCGGGGTTCAGTGGGTGATACTAAATGAATGATTTCCTCTCGTTCTGTCCATCCCGCACGGAGGAGAGAAACACCTGATTAAAAAAACAACCAGTTCTATTGGTGGGCGTGTCAGCTCGTTAGCTAGCAGAGCAGAAGGCATGGACACAGAGCTAATTGAACTGGCAACTTTTAACGTCCTTTCTCTCTGCTGCAGGGGGAGGAAAGCAGGGACACAGAGAGAGACAGAGAATCATGATTTAAAACCCTGGGTAGTATAACTACTTGAAGTGTCTGGGAGGATGAACGGGACCTATGATTAGATCTGGAACAAGTTATCAATCACACACGATTACATCTGTCAGCCTATCCTGGACTAGCGAGAGCAGGCTGTTCATTGGGTCCTGTCGGACAGGAAGGGTATAATTATTTTAACATTTTCTAATGTTTTTTATGTTATTGATAAAACATGGTACTCATTGTCTGTTTTAACGTTTTAATGATTTTAGAAGGGTGTACAACCTATACATGTATTCATGATGTACAGGTAACTGACAAAATAAGGAAAAACAAAGAGTTTTAGTGGTTAGAGCGTTGGACTAGTAACCTAATGGTTGCTGGATCGAATCCCCGAGCTGACAAGGTAAAAATCTGTCGTTCTGCCCCTGAACAAGGCAGTTAACCCACTGTTCCCCGGTAGGCCGTCATTGTAAATGAGAATTTGTTCTTAACTGACTTGCCTAGTTCAATAAAGATTAAAATGTAAATTCCATAAGTTGGTGTTTTGTTGACGGTGGTGGAAAACGCTGTCTCAGGAGCCTCTCCAGAATATTCCATAAGGGTTCCATTGGGTTGAGATCTGGTGACTGACTGACTGACACACACACACACACACACACACACACACACAGAGACACACACACACACACACACGCACGCACACACACACGCACACACACACACACACACACACAGAGACACACACACACACACACGCACACTCACACACACACACACAGAGACACACACACACACACACACACACACACACACGCACACACACACACACACACACACAGAGAGAGACACACAACCCACTATGCTCTTTTCAGACCCGTCTATCAAAGTCACTGAGATCGTTTCTTCTATCCATGGTAGCCTATATAATGAGCAACTGGGCATGTTCTATACCCTAAGAATCATGACTTAATTAGCTTAGGAACAAACACCTGTGTGGAAGCACCTGCTTTCCAATATAGTTCGGTATCCCTCTTGTGTTTCCATTACTTTGTCAGTTCCTTTTATAATCCCTGTTTCGTTACACATGGAGTACGTGCTCGGTATAGTAGTGAGCCTTCCCTGTAGCTCAGTTGGTAGAGCGTGGTGTGTGCAACGCCAAGGTTGTGGGTTCGTTTCCCACGGGGGGCCAGTACCAAAAAAAAAAAAAAAAAATGCATTTACTACTGTAAGTCGCTCTGGATGAGAGCGTCTGCTAAATGACTAAAATGTAATGTAAATGTAATTGATAACCAACTAATCCAGATGTACATAAAGCAGAGCTCGTGAAAATACACCCCCCACCCATGATGCTATCATAGCGCTGCTGGGAGTGACTACAGCTCAGCCATGTCGTCCCTGGGCTTAGAGCGACAGATGTTTGAGACGGTTCTCCAATCCCAAATTAGCCCCTCGACCTCCCCTTCTCCCCTCTCATTGTCGACCATGTGTAATGTGTGTCTGTTTGTGGTACCACCTCATTCACAGAGATTGTATCGAGCGG
Organism: Salmo trutta; assembly: GCF_901001165.1. NCBI lineage: Eukaryota > Metazoa > Chordata > Actinopteri > Salmoniformes > Salmonidae > Salmo > Salmo trutta. Next base: position 48,249,137 of record NC_042980.1, read on the forward strand.
TAATTATTGGCTAACACTCCCCCATCTACACCCCCCTTCCAGCCCTCGTCATTGTGTTGACGTCTCAACTAAGGTCGCCATCGTTAATCACGGCCATTTAGGACGGAGATGAAACCCAGAGAGCCTGGACCGCCCCTCCGTCCGCTGCTGTTCAACCCTCCTGATCAATCAGAGAGAAACAACAACAGAGAACAGGGTGGAAAAAAATACTTGTTTTCTTGTAATATCTGTTGAGTTTTGGATGGACACACAATAGGCCTGAACCCCATCCAGCATTACAATGTAATTACCTATAGGCCTGGACCCCCATCCAGCATTACAATGTAATTATCTATAGACCTGGACCCCATCCAGCATTACAATGTAATTATCTATAGACCTGGACCCCATCCAGCATTACAATGTAATTATCTATAGACCTGGACCCCATCCAGCATTGCAATGTAATTACCTATAGGCCTGGACCCCATCCAGCATTACAATGTAATTATCTATAGACCTGGACCCCATCCAGCATTACAATGTAATGATCTATAGACCTGGACCCATCCAGCATTACAATGTAATTATCTATAGACCTGGACCCCATCCAGCATTACAATGTAATTATCTATAGGCCTGGACCCCATCCAGCATTACAATGTAATTACCTATAGACCTGGACCCCATCCAGCATTACAATGTAATTATCTATAGACCTGGACCCCATCCAGCATTACAATGTAATTACCTATAGGCCTGGACCCCATCCAGCATTACAATGTAATTATCTATAGACCTGGACCCCATCCAGCATTACAATGTAATTATCTATAGACCTGGACCCTATCCAGCATTACAATGTAATTACCTATAGGCCTGGACCCTATCCAGCATTACAATGTAATTATCTATAGGCCTGGACCCCATCCAGCATTACAATGTAATTATCTATAGACCTAGACCCCATCCAGCATTACAATGTAATTACCTATAGACCTAGACCCCATCCAGCATTACAATGTAATTAATTATAGACCTAGACCCCATCCAGCATTACAATGTAATTATCTATAGACCTGGGCCCCATCCAGCATTACAATGTAATTATCTATAGACCTGGACCCCATCCAGCATTACAATGTAATTATCTATAGACCTGGACCCCATCCAGCATTACAATGTAATTATCTATAGGCCTGGGCCCCATCCAGCATTACAATGTAATTACCTATAGACCTGGACACCATCCAGCATTACAATGTAATTATCTATAGACCTGGGCCCCATCCAGCATTACAATGTAATTATCTATAGACCTGGACCCCATCCAGCATTACAATGTAATTATCTATAGACCTGGACCCTATCCAGCATTACAATGTAATTATCTATAGACCTGGACCCCATCCAGCATTACAATGTAATTACCTATAGACCTAGACCCCATCCAGCATTACAATGTAATTACCTATAGGCCTGGACCCCATCCAGCATTACAATGTAATTACCTATAGACCTGGACCCTATCCAGCATTACAATGTAATTATCTATAGGCCTGGACCCCATCCAGCATTACAATGTAATTATATATAGACCTGGACCCTATCCAGCATTACAATGTAATTATATATAGGCCTGGACCCCATCCAGCATTACAATGTAATTATATATAGACCTGGACCCCATCCAGCATTACAATGTAATTATCTATAGACCTGGACCCCATCCAGCATTACAATGTAAGTATCTATAGGCCTGGACCCCATCCAGCATTACAATGTAATTATCTATAGACCTGGACCCCATCCAGCATTACAATGTAATTACCTATAGGCCTGGACCCCATCCAGCATTACAATGTAATTATCTATAGACCTGGACCCCATCCAGCATTACAATGTAATTATCTATAGACCTGGACCCTATCCAGCATTACAATGTAATTACCTATAGGCCTGGACCCTATCCAGCATTACAATGTAATTATCTATAGGCCTGGACCCCATCCAGCATTACAATGTAATTATCTATAGACCTAGACCCCATCCAGCATTACAATGTAATTACCTATAGACCTAGACCCCATCCAGCATTACAATGTAATTAACTATAGACCTAGACCCCATCCAGCATTACAATGTAATTATCTATAGACCTGGGCCCCATCCAGCATTACAATGTAATTATCTATAGACCTGGACCCCATCCAGCATTACAATGTAATTATCTATAGACCTGGACCCCATCCAGCATTACAATGTAATTATCTATAGGCCTGGGCCCCATCCAGCATTACAATGTAATTACCTATAGACCTGGACCCCATCCAGCATTACAATGTAATTATCTATAGACCTGGGCCCCATCCAGCATTACAATGTAATTATCTATAGACCTGGACCCCATCCAGCATTACAATGTAATTATCTATAGACCTGGACCCTATCCAGCATTACAATGTAATTATCTATAGACCTGGACCCCATCCAGCATTACAATGTAATTACCTATAGACCTAGACCCCATCCAGCATTACAATGTAATTACCTATAGGCCTGGACCCCATCCAGCATTACAATGTAATTACCTATAGACCTGGACCCTATCCAGCATTACAATGTAATTATCTATAGGCCTGGACCCCATCCAGCATTACAATGTAATTATATATAGACCTGGACCCTATCCGGCATTACAATGTAATTATATATAGGCCTGGACCCCATCCAGCATTACAATGTAATTATATATAGACCTGGACCCCATCCAGCATTACAATGTAATTATCTATAGACCTGGACCCCATCCAGCATTACAATGTAAGTATCTATAGGCCTGGACCCCATCCAGCATTACAATGTAATTATCTATAGACCTGGACCCCATCCAGCATTACAATGTAATTATCTATAGGCCTGGACCCCATCCAGCATTACAATGTTATTATCTATAGACCTGGACCCCATCCAGCATTACAATGTAATTATCTATAGACCTGGAACCCATCCAGCATTACAATGTAATTATCTAAAGGCCTGGACCCCATCCAGCATTACAATGTAATTATATATAGACCTGGACCCTATCCAGCATTACAATGTAATTATCTATAGACCTGGACCACATCCAGCATTACAATGTAATTACCTATAGGCCTGGACCCCATCCAGCATTACAATGTAATTATCTACAGACCTGGACCCCATCCAGCATTACAATGTAATTATCTATTGGCCTGGACCCCATCCAGCATTACAATGTAATTATCTATAGACCTGGACCCTATCCAGCATTACAATGTAATTATCTATAGACCTGGACCCCATCCAGCATTACAATGTAATTATCTATAGACCTGGACCCCATCCAGCATTACAATGTAATTATCTATAGGCCTGGACCCCATCCAGCATTACAATGTAATTACCTATAGACCTGGACCCCATCCAGCATTACAATGTAATTATCTATAGACCTGGACCCCATCCAGCATTACAATGTAATTATCTATAGACCTGGACCCCATCCAGCATTACAATGTAATTATCTATAGACCTGGACCCCATCCAGCATTACAATGTAATTATCTATAGACCTGGACCCCATCCAGCATTACAATGTAATTATCTATAGGTCTGGACCCTATCCAGCATTACAATGTAATTACCTATAGGCCTGGACCCCATCCAGCATTACAATGTAATTATCTATAGGCCTGGACCCTATCCAGCATTACAATGTAATTATCTATAGACCTGGACCCTATCCAGCATTACAATGTAATTATCTATAGGCCTGGACCCTATCCAGCATTACAATGTAATTATCTATAGGCCTGGACCCTATCCAGCATTACAATGTAATTACCTATAGACCTGGGCCCCATCCAGCATTACAATGTAATTATCTATAGACCTGGACCCCATCCAGCATTACAATGTAATTATCTATAGACCTGGACCCCATCCAGCATTACAATGTAATTATCTATAGACCTGGACCCCATCCAGCATTACAATGTTAATATCTATAGACCTGGACCCCATCCAGCATTACAATGTAATTATCTATAGACCTGGAACCCATCCAGCATTACAATGTAATTATCTAAAGGCCTGGACCCCATCCAGCATTACAATGTAATTATATATAGACCTGGACCCTATCCAGCATTACAATGTAATTATCTATAGACCTGGACCACATCCAGCATTACAATGTAATTACCTATAGGCCTGGACCCTATCCAGCATTACAATGTAATTATCTACAGACCTGGACCCCATCCAGCATTACAATGTAATTATCTATAGGCCTGGACCATATCCAGCATTACAATGTAATTATCTATAGACCTGGACCCTATCCAGCATTACAATGTAATTATCTATAGACCTGGACCCCATCCAGCATTACAATGTAATTATCTATAGACCTGGGCCCCATCCAGCATTACAATGTAATTATCTATAGACCTGGACCCCATTCAGCATTACAATGTAATTATCTATAGACCTGGACCCTATCCAGCATTACAATGTAATTATCTATAGACCTGGACCCCATCCAGCATTACAATGTAATTATCTATAGACCTGGACCCCATCCATGATTACAATGTAATTATCTATAGACCTGGACCCCATCCAGCATTACAATGTGATTATCTGTAGACCTGGGCCCCATCTAGCATTACAATGTAATTATCTATAGGCCTGGACCCCATCCAGGATTACAATGTAATTACCTATAGGCCTGGACCCCATCCAGCATTACAATGTAATTACCTATAGACCTGGACCCTATCCAGCATTACAATGTAATTATCTATAGGCCTGGACCCTATCCAGCATTACAATGTAATTATATATAGGCCTGGACCCTATCCAGCATTACAATGTAATTATCTATAGGCCTGGACCCCATCCAGCATTACAATGTAATTATATATAGACCTGGACCCCATCCAGCATTACAATGTAATTACCTATAGAACTAGACCCCATCCAGCATTACAATGTAATTATCTATAGACCTGGACCCCATCCAGCATTACAATGTAATTATCTATAGACCTGGACCCCATCCAGCATTACAATGTAATTATCTATAGACCTGGACCCCATCCAGCATTACAATGTAATTATCTATAGACCTGGACCCCATCCAGCATTACAATGTAATTACCTATAGACCTGGACCCCATCCAGCATTACAATGTAATTATCTATAGACCTGGACCCCATCCAGCATTACAATGTAATTATCTATAGGCCTGGACCCCATCCAGCATTACAATGTAATTATCTATAGGCCTGGACCCCATCCAGCATTACAATGTAATTATATATAGACCTGGACACCATCCAGCATTACAATGTAATTATCTATAGACCTGGACCCCATCCAACATTACAATGTAATTATCTATAGACCTGGACCCCATCCAGCATTACAATGTAATTACCTATAGGCCTGGACCCCATCCAGCATTACAATTTAATTATCTATAGACCTGGACCCCATCCAGCATTACAATGTAATTATCTATAGACCTGGACCCCATCCAGCATTACAATGTAATTATCTATAGACCTGGACCCCATCCAGCATTACAATGTAATTATCTATAGACCTGGACCCCATCCAGCATTACAATGTAATTACCTATAGATCTGTACCCCATCCAGCATTACAAGGTAATTATCTTTAGACCTGGGCCCCATCCAGCATTACAATGTAATTATCTATAGACCTGGACCCCATCCAGCATTACAATGTAATTATCTATAGACCTGGACCCCATCCAGCATTACAATGTAATTATCTATAGACCTGGACCCCATCCAGCATTACAATGTAATTACCTATAGACCTGGACCCCATCCAGCATTACAATGTAATTATATATAGACCTGGACCCCATCCAGCATTACAATGTAATTATCTATAGGCCTGGACCCCATCCAGCATTACAATGTAATTACCTATAGAACTAGACCCCATCCAGCATTACAATGTAATTATCTATAGACCTGGACCCCATCCAGCATTACAATGTAATTATCTATAGACCTAGACCCCATCCAGCATTACAATGTAATTATCTATAGACCTGGACCCCATCCAGCATTACAATGTAATTATCTATAGACCTGGACCCCATCCAGCATTACAATGTAATTATCTATAGACCTGGGCCCCATCCAGCATTACAATGTAATTATCTATAGACCTGGTCCCCATCCAGCATTACAATGTAATTACCTATAGACCTGGACCCTATCCAGCATTACAATGTAATTACCTATAGACCTGAACCCCATCCAGCATTACAATGTAATTATCTATAGACCTGGGCCCCATCCAGCATTACAATGTAATTATCTATAGACCTGGACCCCATCCAGCATTACAATGTAATTATCTATAGACCTGGACCCCATCAAGCATTACAATGTAATTATCTATAGACCTGGACCCCATCCAGCATTACAATGTAATTACCTATAGACCTGTACCCCATCCAGCATTACAATGTAATTATATATAGACCTGGACCCCATCCAGCATTACAATGTAATTATCTATAGGCCTGGACCCCATCCAGCATTACAATGTAATTACCTATAGAACTAGACCCCATCCAGCATTACAATGTAATTATCTATAGACCTGGACCCCATCCAGCATTACAATGTAATTATCTATAGACCTGGACCCCATCCAGCATTACAATGTAATTATATATAGACCTGGACCCCATCCAGCATTACAATGTAATTATCTATAGACCTGGACCCCATCCAGCATTACAATGTAATTATAGATAGACCTGGACCCCATCCAGCATTACAATGTAATTATCTATAGACCTGGACCACATCCAGCATTACAATGTAATTATCTATAGACCTGGACCCCATCCAGCATTACAATGTAATTATCTATAGACCTGGACCCCATCCAGCATTACAATGTAATTATCTATAGACCTGGACCCCATCCAGCATTACAATGTAATTATCTATAGGCCTGGACCCCATCCAGCATTACAATGTAATTATCTATAGGCCTGGACCCCATCCAGCATTACAATGTAATTTTATATAGACCTGGACACCATCCAGCATTACAATGTAATTATCTATAGACCTGGACCCCATCCAACATTACAATGTAATTATAGATAGACCTGGACCCCATCCAGCATTACAATTTAATTATCTATAGACCTGGACCCCATCCAGCATTACAATGTAATTATATATAGACCTGGACCCCATCCAGCATTACAATGTAATTACCTATAGACCTAGACCCCATCCAGCATTACAATGTAATTATCTATAGACCTGGACCCCATCCAGCATTACAATGTAATTATCTATAGACCTGGACCCCATCCAGCATTACAATGTAATTATCTATAGACCTGGACCCCATCCAGCATTACAATGTAATTACCTATAGACCTGTACCCCATCCAGCATTACAATGTAATTATCTTTAGACCTGGGCCCCATCCAGCATTACAATGTAATTATCTATAGACCTGGACCCCATCCAGCATTACAATGTAATTATCTATAGACCTGGACCCCATCCAGCATTACAATGTAATTATCTATAGACCTGGACCCCATCCAGCATTACAATGTAATTACCTATAGACCTAGACCCCATCCAGCATTACAATGTAATTATATATAGACCTGGACCCCATCCAGCATTACAATGTAATTATCTATAGGCCTGGACCCCATCCAGCATTACAATGTAATTACCTATAGAACTAGACCCCATCCAGCATTACAATGTAATTATCTATAGACCTGGACCCCATCCAGCATTACAATGTAATTATCTATAGACCTAGACCCCATCCAGCATTACAATGTAATTATCTATAGACCTGGACCCCATCCAGCATTACAATGTAATTATCTATAGACCTGGACCCCATCGAGCATTACAATGTAATTATCTATAGACCTGGGCCCCATCCAGCATTACAATGTAATTATCTATAGACCTGGTCCCCATCCAGCATTACAATGTAATTACCTATAGACCTGGACCCTATCCAGCATTACAATGTAATTACCTATAGACCTGGACCCCATCCAGCATTACAATGTAATTATCTATAGACCTGGGCCCCATCCAGCATTACAATGTAATTATCTATAGACCTGGACCCCATCCAGCATTACAATGTAATTATCTATAGACCTGGACCCCATCAAGCATTACAATGTAATTATCTATAGACCTGGACCCCATCCAGCATTACAATGTAATTACCTATAGACCTGGACCCCATCCAGCATTACAATGTAATTATATATAGACCTGGACCCCATCCAGCATTACAATGTAATTATCTATAGACCTGGACCCCATCCAGCATTACAATGTAATTATCTATAGACCTGGACCCCATCCAGCATTACAATGTAATTATATATAGACCTGGACCCCATCCAGCATTACAAAGTAATTATCTATAGACCTGGACCCCATCCAGCATTACAATGTAATTATAGATAGACCTGGACCCCATCCAGCATTACAATGTAATTATCTATAGACCTGGACCACATCCAGCATTACAATGTAATTATCTATAGACCTGGACCCCATCCAGCATTACAATGTAATTATCTATAGACCTGGACCCCATCCAGCATTACAATGTAATTATCTATAGACCTGGACCCCATCCAGCATTACCATGTAATTATCTTTAGACCTGGACCCCATCCAGCATTACAATGTAATTATCTATAGAACTAGACCCCATCCAGCATTACAATGTAATTATATATAGACCTGGACCCCATCCAGCATTACAATGTAATTACCTATAGACCTGGACCCTATCCAGCATTACAATGTAATTATATATAGACCTGGACCCCATCCAGCATTACAATGTAATTATCTATAGACCTGGACCCCATCCAGCATTACAATGTAATTATAGATAGACCTGGACCCCATCCAGCATTACAATGTAATTATCTATAGACCTGGACCCCATCCAGCATTACAATGTAATTATCTATAGACCTGGACCCCATCCAGCATTACAATGTAATTATCTATAGACCTGGACCCCATCCAGCATTACAATGTAATTATCTATAGACCTGGACCCAATCCAGCATTACCATGTAATTATCTTTAGACCTGGACCCCATCCAGCATTACAATGTAATTATCTATAGAACTAGACCCCATCCAGCATTACAATGTAATTATATATAGACCTGGACCCCATCCAGCATTACAATGTAATTACCTATAGACCTGGACCCTATCCAGCATTACAATGTAATTACCTATAGAGCTGGACCCCATCCAGCATTACAATGTAATTATCTATAGACCTGGACCCCATCCAGCATTACAATGTAATTATCTATAGACCTGGACCCCATCCAGCATTACAATGTAATTATCTATAGACCTGGGCCCCATCCAGCATTACAATGTAATTATCTATAGACCTGGACCCCATCCAGCATTACAATGTAATTATCTATAGACCTGGACCCCATCCAGCATTACAATGTAATTATCTATAGACCTGGACCCTATCCAGCATTACAATGTAATTACCTATAGACCTGGACCCCATCCAGCATTACAATGTAATTATCTATAGACCTGGACCCCATCCAGCATTACAATGTAATTACCTATAGACCTGGACCCCATCCAGCATTACAATGTAATGATCTATAGACCTAGACCCCATCCAGCATTACAATGTAATTACCTATAGACCTGGACCCCATCCAGCATTACAATGTAATTATCTATAGACCTGGACCCCATCCAGCATTACAATGTAATTACCTATAGACCTGGACCCCATCCAGCATTACAATGTAATTATCTACAGACCTGGACCCCATCCAGCATTACAATGTAAATATCTATAGACCTGGACCCCATCCAGCATTACAATGTAATTTCTATAGACCTGGACCCCATCCAGCATTACAATGTAATTATCTATAGACCTGGACCCTATCCAGCATTACAATGTAATTACCTATAGACCTGGACCCCATCCAGCATTACAATGTAATTATCTATAGACCTGGACCCCATCCAGCATTACAATGTAATGATCTATAGACCTGGACCCCATCCAGCATTACAATGTAATTACCTGTAGACCTGGACCCCATCCAGCATTACAATGTTATTATCTATAGACCTGTACCCCATCCAGCATTACAATGTAATTATCTATAGACCTGGACCCCATCCAGCATTACAATGTAATTACCTGTAGACCTGGACCCCATCCAGCATTACAATGTTATTATCTATAGACCTGTACCCCATCCAGCATTACAATGTAATTATCTATAGACCTGGACCCCATCCAGCATTACAATGTAATTATCTATAGACCTGGACCCCATCCAGCATTACAATGTAATTATCTATAGACCTGGACCCTATCCAGCATTACAATGTAATTACCTATAGACCTGGACCCCATCCAGCATTACAATGTAATTATCTATAGACCTGGACCCCATCCAGCATTACAATGTAATTACCTATAGACCTGGACCCCATCCAGCATTACAATGTAATGATCTATAGACCTAGACCCCATCCAGCATTACAATGTAATTACCTATAGACCTGGACCCCATCCAGCATTACAATGTAATTATCTATAGACCTGGACCCCATCCAGCATTACAATGTAATTACCTATAGACCTGGACCCCATCCAGCATTACAATGTAATTATCTACAGACCTGGACCCCATCCAGCATTACAATGTAATTATCTATAGACCTGGACCCCATCCAGCATTACAATGTAATTATCTATAGACCTGGACCCCATCCAGCATTACAATGTAATTATCTATAGACCTGGACCCCATCCAGCATTACAATGTAATTACCTATAGACCTGGACCCCATCCAGCATTACAATGTAATTATCTATAGACCTGGACCCCATCCAGCATTACAATGTAATTATCTATAGACCTGGACCCCATCCAGCATTACAATGTAATGATCTATAGACCTGGACCCCATCCAGCATTACAATGTAATTACCTGTAGACCTGGACCCCATCCAGCATTACAATGTTATTATCTATAGACCTGTACCCCATCCAGCATTACAATGTAATTATCTATAGACCTGGACCCCATCCAGCATTACAATGTAATTACCTGTAGACCTGGACCCCATCCAGCATTACAATGTAATTATCTATAGAACTAGACCCCATCCAGCATTACAATGTAATTATATATAGACCTGGACCCCATCCAGCATTACAATGTAATTACCTATAGACCTGGACCCTATCCAGCATTACAATGTAATTACCTATAGAGCTGGACCCCATCCAGCATTACAATGTAATTATCTATAGACCTGGACCCCATCCAGCATTACAATGTAATTATCTATAGACCTGGACCCCATCCAGCATTACAATGTAATTATCTATAGACCTGGGCCCCATCCAGCATTACAATGTAATTATCTATAGACCTGGACCCCATCCAGCATTACAATGTAATTATCTATAGACCTGGACCCCATCCAGCATTACAATGTAATTATCTATAGACCTGGACCCTATCCAGCATTACAATGTAATTACCTATAGACCTGGACCCCATCCAGCATTACAATGTAATTATCTATAGACCTGGACCCCATCCAGCATTACAATGTAATTACCTATAGACCTGGACCCCATCCAGCATTACAATGTAATGATCTATAGACCTAGACCCCATCCAGCATTACAATGTAATTACCTATAGACCTGGACCCCATCCAGCATTACAATGTAATTATCTATAGACCTGGACCCCATCCAGCATTACAATGTAATTACCTATAGACCTGGACCCCATCCAGCATTACAATGTAATTATCTACAGACCTGGACCCCATCCAGCATTACAATGTAATTATCTATAGACCTGGACCCCATCCAGCATTACAATGTAATTTCTATAGACCTGGACCCCATCCAGCATTACAATGTAATTATCTATAGACCTGGACCCTATCCAGCATTACAATGTAATTACCTATAGACCTGGACCCCATCCAGCATTACAATGTAATTATCTATAGACCTGGACCCCATCCAGCATTACAATGTAATGATCTATAGACCTGGACCCCATCCAGCATTACAATGTAATTACCTGTAGACCTGGACCCCATCCAGCATTACAATGTTATTATCTATAGACCTGGACCCCATCCAGCATTACAATGTAATTATCTATAGACCTGGACCCCATCCAGCATTACAATGTAATTACCTGTAGACCTGGACCCCATCCAGCATTACAATGTTATTATCTATAGACCTGTACCCCATCCAGCATTACAATGTAATTATCTATAGACCTGGACCCCATCCAGCATTACAATGTAATTATCTATAGACCTGGACCCCATCCAGCATTACAATGTAATTATCTATAGACCTGGACCCTATCCAGCATTACAATGTAATTACCTATAGACCTGGACCCCATCCAGCATTACAATGTAATTATCTATAGACCTGGACCCCATCCAGCATTACAATGTAATTACCTATAGACCTGGACCCCATCCAGCATTACAATGTAATGATCTATAGACCTAGACCCCATCCAGCATTACAATGTAATTACCTATAGACCTGGACCCCATCCAGCATTACAATGTAATTATCTATAGACCTGGACCCCATCCAGCATTACAATGTAATTACCTATAGACCTGGACCCCATCCAGCATTACAATGTAATTATCTACAGACCTGGACCCCATCCAGCATTACAATGTAATTATCTATAGACCTGGACCCCATCCAGCATTACAATGTAATTATCTATAGACCTGGACCCCATCCAGCATTACAATGTAATTATCTATAGACCTGGACCCCATCCAGCATTACAATGTAATTACCTATAGACCTGGACCCCATCCAGCATTACAATGTAATTATCTATAGACCTGGACCCCATCCAGCATTACAATGTAATTATCTATAGACCTGGACCCCATCCAGCATTACAATGTAATGATCTATAGACCTGGACCCCATCCAGCATTACAATGTAATTACCTGTAGACCTGGACCCCATCCAGCATTACAATGTTATTATCTATAGACCTGTACCCCATCCAGCATTACAATGTAATTATCTATAGACCTGGACCCCATCCAGCATTACAATGTAATTACCTGTAGACCTGGACCCCATCCAGCATTACAATGTTATTATCTATAGACCTGTACCCCATCCAGCATTACAATGTAATTATCTATAGACCTGGACCCCATCCAGCATTACAATGTAATTATCTATAGACCTGGACCCCATCCAGCATTACAATGTAATTATCTATAGACCTGGACCCTATCCAGCATTACAATGTAATTACCTATAGACCTGGACCCCATCCAGCATTACAATGTAATTATCTATAGACCTGGACCCCATCCAGCATTACAATGTAATTACCTATAGACCTGGACCCCATCCAGCATTACAATGTAATGATCTATAGACCTAGACCCCATCCAGCATTACAATGTAATTACCTATAGACCTGGACCCCATCCAGCATTACAATGTAATTATCTATAGACCTGGACCCCATCCAGCATTACAATGTAATTACCTATAGACCTGGACCCCATCCAGCATTACAATGTAATTATCTACAGACCTGGACCCCATCCAGCATTACAATGTAATTATCTATAGACCTGGACCCCATCCAGCATTACAATGTAATTATCTATAGACCTGGACCCCATCCAGCATTACAATGTAATTATCTATAGACCTGGACCCCATCCAGCATTACAATGTAATTACCTATAGACCTGGACCCCATCCAGCATTACAATGTAATTATCTATAGACCTGGACCCCATCCAGCATTACAATGTAATTATCTATAGACCTGGACCCCATCCAGCATTACAATGTAATGATCTATAGACCTGGACCCCATCCAGCATTACAATGTAATTACCTGTAGACCTGGACCCCATCCAGCATTACAATGTTATTATCTATAGACCTGTACCCCATCCAGCATTACAATGTAATTATCTATAGACCTGGACCCCATCCAGCATTACAATGTAATTACCTGTAGACCTGGACCCCATCCAGCATTACAATGTTATTATCTATAGACCTGTACCCCATCCAGCATTACAATGTAATTATCTGTAGACCTGTACCCCATCCAGCATTACAATGTAATTATATATAGACCTGGACCCCATCCAGCATTACAATGTTATTATCTATAGACCTGGACCCCATCCAGCATTACAATGTTATTATCTATAGACCTGGACCCCATCCAGCATTACAATGTAATTATCTATAGACCTAGACCCCATCCAGCATTACAATGTAATTATCTATAGACCTAGACCCCATCCAGCATTACAATGTAATTACCTATAGACCTAGACCCCATCCAGCATTACAATGTAATTATCTATAGAACTAGACCCCATCCAGCATTACAATGTAATTATCTATAGACCTGGACCCCATCCAGCATTACAATGTAATTACCTATAGACCTAGACCCCATCCAGCATTACAATGTAATTATCTATAGACCTGGACCCCATCCAGGATTACAATGTAATTATCTATAGACCTGGACCCCATCCAGCATTACAATGTGAATACCTATAGGCCTGGACCCCATCCAGAATTACAATGTAATTATCTATAGACCTGGACCCTATCCAGCATTACAATGTAATTACCTATAGACCTGGACCCCATCCAGCATTACAATGTAATTATCTATAGACCTGGACCCCATCCAGCATTACAATGTGAATACCTATAGGCCTGGACCCCATCCAGAATTACAATGTAATTATCTATAGACCTGGACCCTATCCAGCATTACAATGTAATTACCTATAGACCTGGACCCCATCCAGCATTACAATGTAATTATCTATAGACCTGGACCCCATCCAGCATTACAATGTAATTACCTATAGACCTGGACCCCATCCAGCATTACAATGTAATGATCTATAGACCTAGACCCCATCCAGCATTACAATGTAATTACCTATAGACCTGGACCCCATCCAGCATTACAATGTAATTATCTATAGACCTGGACCCCATCCAGCATTACAATGTAATTACCTATAGACCTGGACCCCATCCAGCATTACAATGTAATTATCTACAGACCTGGACCCCATCCAGCATTACAATGTAATTATCTATAGACCTGGACCCCATCCAGCATTACAATGTAATTATCTATAGACCTGGACCCCATCCAGCATTACAATGTAATTATCTATAGACCTGGACCCCATCCAGCATTACAATGTAATTACCTATAGACCTGGACCCCATCCAGCATTACAATGTAATTATCTATAGACCTGGACCCCATCCAGCATTACAATGTAATTATCTATAGACCTGGACCCCATCCAGCATTACAATGTAATGATCTATAGACCTGGACCCCATCCAGCATTACAATGTAATTACCTGTAGACCTGGACCCCATCCAGCATTACAATGTTATTATCTATAGACCTGTACCCCATCCAGCATTACAATGTAATTATCTATAGACCTGGACCCCATCCAGCATTACAATGTAATTACCTGTAGACCTGGACCCCATCCAGCATTACAATGTTATTATCTATAGACCTGTACCCCATCCAGCATTACAATGTAATTATCTGTAGACCTGTACCCCATCCAGCATTACAATGTAATTATATATAGACCTGGACCCCATCCAGCATTACAATGTTATTATCTATAGACCTGGACCCCATCCAGCATTACAATGTTATTATCTATAGACCTGGACCCCATCCAGCATTACAATGTAATTATCTATAGACCTAGACCCCATCCAGCATTACAATGTAATTATCTATAGACCTAGACCCCATCCAGCATTACAATGTAATTACCTATAGACCTGGACCCCATCCAGCATTACAATGTAATTACCTATAGACCTAGACCCCATCCAGCATTACAATGTAATTATCTATAGACCTGGACCCCATCCAGGATTACAATGTAATTATCTATAGACCTGGACCCCATCCAGCATTACAATGTGAATACCTATAGGCCTGGACCCCATCCAGAATTACAATGTAATTATCTATAGACCTGGACCCTATCCAGCATTACAATGTAATTATCTATAGACCTGGGCCCCATCCAGCATTACAATGTAATTATCTATAGACCTGGACCCCATCCAGCATTACAATGTAATTATAGATAGACCTGGACCCCATCCAGCATTACAATGTAATTATCTATAGAACTAGACCCCATCCAGCATTACAATGTAATTACCTATAGACCTAGACCCCATCCAGCATTACAATGTAATAATCTATAGACCTGGACCCCATCCAGCATTACAATGTAATTATCTATAGAACTAGACCCCATCCAGCATTACAATGTAATTATCTATAGACCTGGACCCCATCCAGCATTACAATGTAATTACCTATAGGCCTGGACCCCATCCAGCATTACAATGTAATTATCTATAGACCTGGACCCCATCCAGCATTACAATGTAATTACCTATAGGCCTGGACCCCATCCAGCATTACAATGTAATTATCTATAGGCCTGGACCCCATCCAGGATTACAATGTAATTACCTATAGACCTGGACCCCATCTAGCATTACAATGTAATTACCTATAGACCTGGACCCCATCCAGCATTACAATGTAATTACCTATAGGCCTGGACCCCATCCAGCATTACAATGTAATTACCTATAGACCTGGACCCCATCCAGCATTACAATGTAATTACCTATAGACCTGTACCCCATCCAGCATTACAATGTAATTATCTATAGACCTGGACCCCATCCAGCATTACAATGTAATTACCTATAGACCTGGACCCCATCCAGCATTACAATGTAATTATCTATAGGCCTGGACCCCATCCAGCATTACAATGTAATTACCTATAGGCCTATCTTACTTAATTTAATGTAGATTCATGAATTTCAGTAATGTAAATAAGGGATAATTTCTCCTCTAGCAGTGTCTCAACGTTCTAGCTTTTAACTATCTTGAGTTCAGCCCCCCCCCTTCCCGCCATGTAATACAGAAGTCAGCCCGTAGCAGCATGGACATCCTTCCCGCCGTGTAATACAGAAGTCAGCCCGTAGCAGCATGGACATCCTTCCCGCCGTGTAATACAGAAGTCAGCCCGTAGCAGCATGGACATCCTTCCCGCCGTGTAATACAGAAGTCAGCCCGTAGCAGCATGGACATCCTTCCCGCCGTGTAATACAGAAGTCAGCCCGTAGCAGCATGGACATCCTTCCCGCCGTGTAATACAGAAGTCAGCCCGTAGCAGCATGGACATCCTTCCCGCCGTGTAATACAGAAGTCAGCCCGTAGCAGCATGGACATCCTTCCCGCCGTGTAATACAGAAGTCAGCCCGTAGCAGCATGGATAGCTGAGGGCTGAACGGCTCTTTTATGGCCCGGGGTAAAGCCTCTACTACAGCTGCTCCACTCATCCAGGACAGTGTCTGCAGCGAGCCACTCTCTCTTTAGGACTTGTTGAGCATCTGTGCACTTCTCCTTTAAGTGCCTTCTACAGAGGAGTGATCTCTACAGAGGAGTGATCTCTACAGAGGAGTGATCTCTACAGAGGAGTGATCTCTACAGAGGAGTGATCTCTACAGAGGAGTGATCCACACAGAGGAGTGATCTCTACAGAGGAGTGATCTCTACAGAGGAGTGATCCACACAGAGGAGTGATCTCTACAGAGGAGTGATCTCTACAGAGGAGTGATCTCTACAGAGGAGTGTTCTCTACAGAGGAGTGATCTCTACAGAGGAGTGGTCTCTATAGAGGAGTGTTCTCTACAGAGGAGTGTTCTCTACAGAGGAGTGGTCTCTATAGAGGAGTGTTCTCTACAGAGGAGTGTTCTCTACAGAGGAGTGATCTCTACAGAGGAGTGATCTCTACAGAGGAGTGATCTCTACAGAGGAGTGATCCACACAGAGGAGTGATCTCTACAGAGGACTGATCTCTACAGAGGAGTGATCTCTACAGAGGAGTGATCTCTACAGAGGAGTGATCCACACAGAGGAGTGATCTCTACAGAGGAGTGATCTCTACAGAGGAGTGATCCACACAGAGGAGTGATCTCTACAGAGGAGTGATCTCTACAGAGGAGTGTTCTCTACAGAGGAGTGATCTCTACAGAGGAGTGGTCTCTATAGAGGAGTGTTCTCTACAGAGGAGTGTTCTCTACAGAGGAGTGGTCTCTATAGAGGAGTGTTCTCTACAGAGGAGTGTTCTCTACAGAGGAGTGATCTCTACAGAGGAGTGATCTCTACAGAGGAGTGATCTCTACAGAGGAGTGATCCACACAGAGGAGTGATCTCTACAGAGGACTGATCTCTACAGAGGAGTGATCCACACAGAGGAGTGATCTCTACAGAGGAGTGATCTCTACAGAGGAGTGATCTCTACAGAGGAGTGTTCTCTACAGAGGAGTGATCTCTACAGAGGAGTGGTCTCTATAGAGGAGTGTTCTCTACAGAGGAGTGTTCTCTACAGAGGAGTGGTCTCTATAGAGGAATGTTCTCTACAGAGGAGTGTTCTCTACAGAGGAGTGATCTCTACAGAGGAGTGATCTCTACAGAGGAGTGATCTATACAGAGGAGTGATCTCTACAGAGGAGTGATCTCTACAGAGGAGTGATCTCTACAGAGGAGTGGTCTCTATAGAGGAGTGTTCTCTACAGAGGAGTGTTCTCTACAGAGGAGTGACCTCTACAGAGGAGTGATCCACACAGAGGAGTGATCTCTACAGAGGAGTGATCTCGACAGAAGAGTGATCCACACAGAGGAGTGATCTCTACAGAGGAGTGATCTCTAAAGAGAAGAGTGATCTCTACAGAGGAGTGTTCTCTACAGAGGAGTGATCTCTACAGAGGAGTGATCTATACAGAGGAGTGATCTCTACAGAGGAGTGGTATCTACAGAGGAGTGATCTCTACAGAGGAGTGATCTCTACAGAGGAGTGATCCACACAGAGGAGTGATTTCTACAGAGGAGTGATCTCTACAGAGGAGTGATCTCTACAGAGGAGTGTTCTCTACAGAGGAGTGATCTCTACAGAGGAGTGATCTATACAGAGGAGTGATCTCTACAGAGGAGTGATCTCTACAGAGGAGTGATCCACACAGAGGAGTGATCTCTACAGAGGAGTGATCTCTACAGAGGAGTGATCTCTACAGAGGAGTGTTCTCTACAGAGGAGTGATCTCTACAGAGGAGTGATCTATACAGAGGAGTGATCTCTACAGAGGAGTGATCTCTACAGAGGAGGGATCTATACAGAGGAGTGATCTCTGCAGAGGAGTGATCTATACAGAGGAGTGTTCTATACAGAGGAGTGATCTCTACAGAGGAGTGATCTCTACAGAGGAGTGATAACTACAGAGGAGTGATCTATACAGAGGAGTGTTCTCTACAGAGGAGGGATCTCTACAGAGGAGTGATCTCTACAGAGGAGTGTTCTCTACAGAGGAGTGTTCACTACAGAGGAGTGATCTATACAGAGGAGTGTTCTCTACAGAGGAGTGATCCACACAGAGGAGTGATCTATACAGAGGAGTGATCTCTACAGAGGAGTGATACACACAGAGGAGTGTTCTCTACAGAGGAGTGTTCTCTACAGAGGAGTGTTTTCTACAGAGGAGTGTTCTCTAGAGAGGAGTGTTCTCTACAGAGGAGTGATCTCTACAGAGGAGTGATCTCTACAGAGTAGTGTTCTCTACAGAGGAGTGATCTCTACAGAGGAGTGATCTCTACAGAGGAGTGATCTCTACAGAGGAGTGTTCTCTACAGAGGAGTGTTCTCTACAGAAGAGTGTTCTCTACAGAGGAGTGATCTCTACAGAGGAGTGTTCTCTACAGAGGAGTGTTCTCTACAGAGGAGTGATCTCTACAGAGGAGTGATCTATACAGAGGAGTTTTCTCTACAGAGGAGTGTTCTCTACAGAGGAGTGATCTATACAGAGGAGTGTTCTCTACAGAGGAGTGATCCACACAGAGGAGTGATCTATACAGAGGAGTGATCCACACAGAGGAGTGTTCTCTACAGAGGAGTGTTCTCTACAGAGGAGTGTTCTCTACAGAGGAGTGATCCACACAGAGGAGTGTTCTCTACAGAGGAGTGTTCTCTACAGAGGAGTGATCTCTACAGAGGAGTGATCTCTACAGAGGAGTGATCTCTACAGAGGAGTGATCTCTGCAGAGGAGTGATCTCTACAGAGGAGTGAGCTCTACAGAGGAGTGATCTCTACAGAAGAGTGTTCTCTACAGAGGAGTGTTCTCTAGAGAGGAGTGATCTCTACAGAGGAGTGATCTCTACAGAAGAGTGATCTCTACAGAGGAGTGTTCTCTACAGAGGAGTGTTCTCTACAGAGGAGTGATCTCTACAGAGGAGTGTTCTCTACAGAGGAGTGATCTCTACAGAGGAGTGATCTCTACAGAGGAGTGTTCTCTACAGAGGAGTGATCTCTACAGAGGAGTGATCTCTACAGAGGAGTGATCTCTGAAGAGGAGTGATCTCTACAGTCGATTGAGCTCTACAGAGGAGTGATCTATACAGAGGAGTGATCTCTACAGAGGAGTGATCTATACAGAGGAGTGATCTATACAGAGGACTGATCTATACAGAGGAGTGTTCTCTACAGAGGAGTGATCTATACAGAGGAGTGTTCTCTACAGAGGAGTGATCTCTACAGAGGAGTGATCTCTACAGAGGAGTGTTCTCTACAGAGGAGTGTTCTCTACAGAGGAGTGATCTCTAGAGAGGAGTGATCTCTACAGAGGAGTGATCTCTACAGAGGAGTGTTCTCTACAGAGGAGTGTTGTCTACAGAAGAGTGTTCTCTACAGAGGAGTGATCTCTACAGAGGAGTGTTCTCTACAGAGGAGTGATCTCTACAGAGGAGTGATCTCTACAGAGGAGTGATCTCTACAGAGGAGTTATCTATACAGAGGAGTGATCTCTACAGAGGAGTGATCTATACAGAGGAGTGTTCTCTACAGAGGAGTGTTCTCTACAGAGGAGTGATCTATACAGAGGAGTGTTCTCTACAGAGGAGTGATCTCTACAGAGGAGTGATCTCTACAGAGGAGTGTTCTCTACAGAGGAGTGTTCTCTACAGAGGAGTGATCTATACAGAGGAGTGTTCTCTACAGAGGAGTGATCCACACAGAGGAGTGATCTATACAGAGGAGTGATCTCTACAGAGGATTGATCCACACAGAGGAGTGTTCTCTACAGAGGAGTGTTCTCTACAGAGGAGTGTTCTCTACAGAGGAGTGTTCTCTACAGAGGAGTGATCTCTACAGAGGAGTGATCTCTACAGAGGAGTGTTCTCTACAGAGGAGTGATCTCTACAGAGGAGTGATCTCTACAGAGGAGTGATCTCTGCAGAGGAGTGATCTCTACAGAAGAGTGTTCTCTACAGAGGAGTGTTCTCTACAGAGGAGTGATCTCTACAGAGGAGTGATCTCTACAGAAGAGTGATCTCTACAGAGGAGTGTTCTCTACAGAGGAGTGTTCTCTACAGAGGAGTGATCTCTACAGAGGAGTGATCTCTGCAGAGGAGTGATCTCTACAGAGGAGTGAGCTCTACAGAGGAGTGATCTCTGCAGAGGAGTGATCTCTACAGTCGATTGAGCTCTACAGAGGAGTGATCTCTACAGAGGAGTGATCTCTACAGAAGAGTGATCTCTACAGAGGAGTGTTCTCTACAGAGGAGTGTTCTCTACAGAGGAGTGATCTCTACAGAGGAGTGATCTCTGCAGAGGAGTGATCTCTACAGAGGAGTGAGCTCTACAGAGGAGTGATCTCTACAGAGGAGTGATCTCTGCAGAGGAGTGATCTCTACAGTCGATTGAGCTCTACAGAGGAGTGATCTATACAGAGGAGTGATCTCTACAGAGGAGTGATCTCTACAGAGGAGTGATCTCTACAGAGGAGTGATCTCTACAGAGGAGTGATCTATACAGAGGAGTGTTCTCTACAGAGGAGTGATCTCTACAGAGGAGTGATCTCTACAGAGGAGTGTTCTCTACAGAGGAGTGTTCTCTACAGAGGAGTGATCTATACAGAGGAGTGTTCTCTACAGAGGAGTGATCCACACAGAGGAGTGATCTATACAGAGGAGTGATCTCTACAGAGGAGTGATCCACACAGAGGAGTGATCTCTACAGAGGAGTGTTCTCTACAGAGGAGTGTTCTCTACAGAGGAGTGATCTCTACAGAGGAGTGTTCTCTACAGAGGAGTGATCTATACAGAGGAGTGTTCTCTACAGAGGAGTGATCTCTAGAGAGGAGTGATCTCTGCAGAGGAGTGATCTATACAGAGGACTGATCTCTACAGAGGAGTGATCTCTACAGAGGAGTGATCTATACAGAGGAGTGATGTGGACATTCAGTGATCAAAGGAGGAATTATGCACAATTCCAATGTAATCATATAATACCGTATATACCGAAATACAAAATGATTTTCCACGAGTACATTTACTTTGTCCTCCATTCGTTTTTAAGTATATTTTCCTCACAATGGTTATTTTTTCAACGCTGCACAATATAGTCTTTCGATCAAACTCTGAATTCCTGGGTGATTCTGAGACTGTTGACAGGGGGCTTGTAAGTAAGCATTTCACTGTGAGGTCTACTACACTTGTTGTATTCAGCATTTCACTGTGAGGTCTACTACACCTGTTGTATTCAGCATTTCACTGTGAGGTCTACTACACCTGTTGTATTCAGCATTTCACTGTGAGGTCTACTACACCTGTTGTATTCAGCATTTCACTGTGAGGTCTACTACACCTGTTGTATTCAGCATTTCACTGTGAGGTCTACTACACCTGTTGTATTCAGCATTTCACTGTGAGGTCTACTACACCTGTTGTATTCAGCATTTCACTGTGAGGTCTACTACACCTGTTGTATTCAGCATTTCACTGTAAGGTCTACTACACCTGTTGTATTCAGCATTTCACTGTGAGGTCTACTACACCTGTTGTATTCAGCATTTCACTGTGAGGTCTACACCTGTTGTATTCAGCATTTCACTGTAAGGTCTACTACACCTGTTGTATTCAGCATTTCACTGTGAGGTCTACTACACCTGTTGTATTCAGCATTTCACTGTAAGGTCTACTACACCTGTTGTATTCAGCATTTCACTGTAAGGTCTACTACACCTGTTGTATTCAGCATTTCAATGTAAGGTCTACACTTGTTGTATTCAGCATTTCATTGTAAGGTCTACTACACCTGTTGTATTTAGTATTTCACTGTGAGGTCTACTACACCTGTTGTATTCAGCATTTCACTGTGAGGTCTACTACACCTGTTGTATTCAGCATTTCACTGTGAGGTCTACTACACCTGTTGTATTCAGCATTTGACTGTGAGGTCTACTACACCTGTTGTATTCAGCATTTCACTGTGAGGTCTACTACACTTGTTGTATTCAGCATTTCACTGTAAGGTCTACTACACCTGTTGTATTCAGCATTTCACTGTGAGGTCTACTACACCTGTTGTATTCAGCATTTCACTGTAAGGTCTACTACACCTGTTGTATTCAGCATTTCACTGTGAGGTCTACTACACCTGTTGTATTCAGCATTTCACTGTGAGGTCTACTACACCTGTTGTATTCAGCATTTCACTGTGAGGTCTACTACACCTGTTGTATTCAGCATTTCACTGTGAGGTCTACTACACCTGTTGTATTCAGCATTTCACTGTGAGGTCTACACCCGTTGTATTCAGAGCATTGACAAATACAATTTGTTTTGATGTGCAATGCTAACAATAATCCTGATTGTTTAATGGGTGCTTTCATATCTTGTGAAAACGTTCCTATTGGACCCATTGGAATGTGTAATAATAATTTTACAACCGGATTTTACAATCACAACTCTTCTTCACGTAACAACTGCCGTATTATGATGACGATAATTTTTTTCCTAAAACTGAAATTCTGAACTTCCCATAAACCCACTGTCATTAGACACCTGTTCCAAACCGTAACTCTTATTCGCTCAGCTCCAAGCTTGTCCTATGAGTTCCCACCAACGCCAATTAATGAACGATGAGAACGTGTTTCATAATTTACCATCGTCTCAGTAATGAGATGACACTAATGAGGGTTCCAAGGTCTAGATAGCTGTAGTTGAACGGAAGGTGATTTATCTGTCCGGTCCACCAACCACCTATTTCCCACAGTGGGAAAAACACACATTGTTTACGTACAGTAGATATTTATCACGGACACTGTAGTCAGGTACATGTAATTTATCATGGACACTGTAGTCAGGTACATATAATTTATCATGGACACTGTAGTCAGGTACAGGTAATTTGTCATGGACTGCATTGAACACCTCATATATATTGGCCCTGTCCGGGGGTATCATCGGATGGGGCCACAGTGTCTTCTGATCCCTCCTGTCTCAGCCTCCAGTATTTATGCTGCAGTAGTTTATGTGTCGGGGGGCTAGGGTCAGTCTGTTACATCTGGAGTATTCTCTTGTCTTATCCGGTGTCCTGTGTGAATGTAAATATGCTCTCTCTAATTCTCTCTTTCTTTCTTTCTCTCGGAGGACCTGAGCCCTAGGACTACCTGGCATGATGACTCCTTGCTGTCCCCAGTCCACCTGGCCATGCTGCTGCTCCAGTTTCAACTGTTCTGCCTGCGGCTACGGAACCCTGACCTGTTCACCGGACGTGCTTGTTGCACCCTCGACAATTACTATGATTATTATTATTTGACCATGCTGGTCATTTACGAACATTTTAACATCTTGACCATGTTCTGTTATAATATCCACCCGGCACAGCCAGAAGAGGACTGGCCACCCCTCATAGCCTGGTTCCTCTCTAGGTTTCTTCCTAGGTTTTTGGCCTTTCTCAGGAGTTTTTCCTAGGGAGTTTTTCCCAGCCACCGTGCTTCTTTCACATGCATTGCTTGCTGTTTGGGGTTTTAGGCTGGGTTTCTGTACAGCACTTTGAGATTTCAGCTGATGTACGAAGGGCTATATAAATAAATTTGATTTGATTTGATTTGATTCATATAGACTACTGTAGACCTGAACACCTCATGTAAACTACTGTAGGCCTGAACACCTCATATAGACTACTGTAGACCTGAACACCTCATATAGACTACTGTAGGCCTGAACACCTCATATAGACTACTGTAGACCTGAACACCTCATATAGACTACTGTAGGCCTGAACACCTCATATAGACTACTGTAGGCCTGAACACCTCATATAGACTACTGTAGACCTGAACACCTCATGTAGACTACTGTAGGCCTGAACACCTCATATAGACTACTGTAGGCCTGAACACCTCATGTAGACTACTGTAGGCCTGAACACCTCATATAGACTACTGTAGACCTGAACACCTCATATAGACTACTGTAGGCCTGAACACCTCATATAGACTACTGTAGACCTGAACACCTCATATAGACTACTGTAGACCTGAACACCTCATATAGACTACTGTAGACCTGAACACCTCATATAGACTACTGTAGGCCTGAACACCTCATATAGACTACTGTAGGCCTGAACACCTCATATAGACTACTGTAGGCCTGAACACCTCATATAGACTACTGTAGACCTGAACACCTCATATAGACTACTGTAGACCTGAACACCTCATATAGACTACTGTAGACCTGAACACCTCATATAGACTACTGTAGGCCTGAACACCTCATATAGACTACTGTAGGCCTGAACACCTCATATAGACTACTGTAGACCTGAACACCTCATATAGACTACTGTAGGCTACATAATAGAAATCAAAAGCTATTTCCATGTGAAAATGTTATGCGATTTTCTCCATTGGTTTTGTAGGTAGGCGTTAGGGGCAGTAACCGAAAATTTGCTGAATCGAATCCATGAGCTGACAAGGTAAAAAATATGTCGTTCTGCCCCTGAACAAGGCAGTTAACCCACTGTTCCCCGGGCCCTGAACAAGGCAGTTAACCCACTGTTCCCCGGGCCCTGAACAAGGCAGTTAACCCACTGTTCCCCGGGCCCTGAACAAGGCAGTTAACCCACTGTTCCCCGGGCCCTGAGCAAGGCAGTTAACCCACTGTTCCCCGGGCCCTGAGCAAAGGCAGTTAACCCAAAGTCCCCCCGGGCGCCGATGACGTGGATGTTGATTAAGGCAGCCCCTCCGCACCTCTCTGATTCAGAGGGGTTGGATTAAATGCAGGAAGACACATTTCAGTTAAAGGCATTCAGTTGTACAACTGACTAGGTATCCCCCCCTTTCCCCTTTCCCTACATTATGCTCAAATAGCCACAATAGTCTATAGGCTACTGTCTAGAACTGTAAAGGTACAGCCTCAGTGTTCACCGTAAATGAACAGGAAGTTGTACGAAACATTCACATTTCCGCTCACAAGACCTCACATTTTTTCAGTGCCCCTTAAAAATTGGCTGATGTTGTTTATGATTACGTGTGGTGATGATTAGTGGGGGGAAAAGCACCTGAACAGTCAGCCACATTTCCTTCTGGGATATCAGTTTCAGCCTGTGATAATGGTTAGAATGATACCTGTAATCAGTGTCTTTCCTGTGGCTCAGTTGGTAGAGCATGGTGTTTGCAACGCCAGGGTTGTGGGTTTGATTCCCATGGGGGGCCATTACAATTTTTTTTTTTTAAATGCATGAAATGTATGTATTCACTGCTGTAAGTTGCTCTGGATAAGAGCGTCTGCTAAAATGTAAATGTAAAAATGTGATAAGCATGTGTTCTCAACTACCAATAAATATTGTGGCATTGAATAGTAATACACATTGATCAGCTTTGTTGATGTATGTTTTTTTTTAACAATGCCACAATATCTAATGTAGAAGATGGGGAAAAGGAGTGTGTGTGTGTGTGTGTGTGAGTGTGTGTGAGTGCGTGCGTGCGTGTGCGCGTGCACGTGTGTGTGTGTGCGTGTCTTACTGGCTGACTGTGAGAAACTATGTCACTATGTCAGCTGGTGAAACAGTGATAGAAAAAGCCAAAAGTGTCAAGGTCAGATAAAGCTGTGTTTTATAAGTCATCTGTCTCCCGCTGACGTTCTAACCCTGACCTGACCAAACACATGTAGGTCAACGCTTGCTGCTTTGCATGGTGTTGTGTCTGACCACCAGCTAACTGACATACAAAGCAGTAGGCCTATGGCAGCAGGACTAGCCTGTTGGTTATTCAATTATTTGTTACCATCTTTTTCCATTTAAGGAGCCCGATTCCGACCCGAGTTAAGAGTGTGCACAATGACTTGGCATCTTGGCCAGGACGCTCTTGAAAAAGAGATTTTAAATCTCAATGAGCCCTTCCTGGTTAAATAAAAGTTAAATAAAAAATAAAAAATACAAAAATGGAAAGTAATTCCCTTTTAATGCATTTTTTCTCTCTACGCGTATGTAACTGTATACCTTCCGTCCCTCTCCTCGCCCCAACCTGGGCTCGAACCAGGGACCCTCTGCACACATCAACAACCGACACCCCACGAAGCATCGTTACCCATCGCGCCACAAAAGCCGCGGCCCTTGCAACGCAAGGGGAATACCCTACTTCAAGTCTCAGAGAGAGTGACGTCACTGATTGAAACGCTATTAGCGCGCACCACCGCTAACTAGCTAGCCATTTCACACCGGTTACACCACCGCTAACTAGCTAGCCATTTCACATCGGTTACACCACCGCTAACTAGCTAGCCATTTCACACCGGTTACACCACCGCTAACTAGCTAGCCATTTCACACCGGTTACACCACCGCTAACTAGCTAGCCATTTCACATCGGTTACACCACCGCTAACTAGCTAGCCATTTCACATCGGTTACACCACCGCTAACTAACTAGCCATTTCACATCGGTTACACCACCGCTAACTAGCTAGCCATTTCACATCGGTTACACCACCGCTAACTAGCTAGCCATTTCACATCGGTTACACCACCGCTAACTAACTAGCCATTTCACATCGGTTACACCACCGCTAACTAGCTAGCCATTTCACATCGGTTACACCACCGCTAACTAACTAGCCATTTCACATCGGTTACACCACCGCTAACTAGCTAGCCATTTCACATCGGTTACACCACCGCTAACTAACTAGCCATTTCACATCGGTTACACCACCGCTAACTAGCTAGCCATTTCACATCGGTTACACCACCGCTAACTAGCTAGCCATTTCACACCGGTTACACCACCGCTAACTAGCTAGCCATTTCACATCGGTTACACCACCGCTAACTAGCTAGCCATTTCACATCGGTTACACCACCGCTAACTAGCTAGCCATTTCACACCGGTTACACCACCGCTAACTAGCTAGCCATTTCACATCGGTTACACCACCGCTAACTAGCTAGCCATTTCACATCGGTTACGCGTATCCTGAGGTGGAACTTAAGCATGCTATTCGCCCGCTATTCGTTGGTGGTGGAGATCAAAGAAATGAAGGTGTGTCTGCAGACGCTCTGTATTCTGACCTTGACTTAATCCCCTCATAATTCCACGACCTTTACGTGAGATGAAACTATAAATAATGTCTAGCAATCTGTCGGTTCCAAGTGGAACAAAATCTACGTTCTTCTTTTTTCATTTACAATAGAAATAACACCACTGTAATTTACAGCTTAATTAATAAGAGGTAGGTAACTGAGTAAGCCGATTGGATCAGGGGATTTGTAAATATAAATAACAAATTGTTTCAGATTTATTGTACCTTATGATCACTGAAGACAAATGTGACAGCGGTCATAGGATGACTGGACTGTTATCATACACCATGGCATTTTTTTGCCTTTACCTCCCTTATCTCACATCATTTGCTCACATTGTATATAGACTTATTTTTCTGTTGTATTATTGACTGTATGTTGTTTTACTCCATGTGTAACTCTGTGTTGTTGTATGTTGTCGAACTGCTTTGCTTTATCTTGGCCAGGTCACAGTTGTAAATGAGAACTTGTTCTCAACTAGCCTACCTGGTTAAATAAAGGACTTGTTCTCAACTAGCCGACCTGGTTAAATAAAGGACTTGTTCTCAACTAGCCGACCTGGTTAAATAAAGGGGAAATAAAATAAATAAATAAATAAATACAGCTCCATGATTAGTGATTATCAGAGTAGATTTATTTACTGTTTAACCCCTATAACAGCTCCATGATTAGTGATTATCAGGGTAGATTTATTTACTGTTTAACCCCTATAACAGCTCCATGATTAGTGATTATCAGGGTAGATTTATTTACTGTTTAACCCCTATAACAGCTCCATGATTAGTGATTATCAGGGTAGATTTATGGGACTACTGTTTAACCCCTATAACAGCTCCATGATTAGTGATTATCAGGGTAGATATATTTACTGTTCAACTCCTATAACAGCTCCATGATTAGTGATTATCAGGGTAGATTTATTTACTGTTTAACCCCTATAACAGCTCCATGATTAGTGATTATCAGGGTAGATTTATTTACTGTTTAACCCCTATAACAGCTCCATGATTAGTGATTATCAGGGTAGATATATTTACTGTTCAACTCCTATAACAGCTCCATGATTAGTGATTATCAGGGTAGATTTATTTACTGTTTAACCCCTATAACAGCTCCATGATTAGTGATATCAGGGTAGATTATTTACTGTTTAACCCCTATAACAGCTCCATGATTAGTGATTATCAGGGTAGATATATTTACTGTTCAACTCCTATAACAGCTCCATGATTAGTGATTATCAGGGTAGATTTATTTACTGTTTAACCCCCTATAACAGCTCCATGATTAGTGATTATCAGGGTAGATTTATTTACTGTTCAACTCCTATAACAGCTCCATGATTAGTGATTATCAGGGTAGATTTATTTACTGTTCAACTCCTATAACAGCTCCATGATTAGTGATTATCAGGGTAGATTTATGGGACTACTGTTTAACCCCTATAACAGCTCCATGATTAGTGATTATCAGGGTAGATTTATGGGACTACTGTTTAACCCTTATAACAGCTCCATGATTAGTGATTATCAGGGTAGATTTATGGGACTACTGTTTAACCCCTATAACAGCTCCATGATTAGTGATTATCAGGGTAGATTTATGGGACTACTGTTCAACTCCTATAACAGCTCCATGATTAGTGATTATCAGGGTAGATATATTTACTGTTCAACTCCTATAACAGCTCCATGATTAGTGATTATCAGGGTAGATTTATGGGACTACTGTTTAACCCCTATAACAGCTCCATGATTAGTGATTATCAGGGTAGATTTATGGGACTACTGTTCAACCCCTATAACAGCTCCATGATTAGTGATTATCAGGGTAGATTTATTTACTGTTTAACCCCTATAACAGCTCCATGATTAGTGATTATCAGGGTAGATTTATTTACTGTTTAACCCCTATAACAGCTCCATGATTAGTGATTATCAGGGTAGATTTATTTACTGTTTAACCCCTATAACAGCTCCATGATTAGTGATTATCAGGGTAGATTTATTTACTGTTCAACTCCTATAACAGCTCCATGATTAGTGATTATCAGGGTAGATTTATGGGACTACTGTTTAACCCCTATAACAGCTCCATGATTAGTGATTATCAGGGTAGATTTATGGGACTACTGTTTAACCCCTATAACAGCTCCATGATTAGTGATTATCAGGGTAGATTTATGGGACTACTGTTTAACCCCTATAACAGCTCCATGATTAGTGATTATCAGGGTAGATTTATGGGACTACTGTTTAATCCCTATAACAGCTCCATGATTAGTGATTATCAGGGTAGATTTATTTACTGTTTAACCCCTATAACAGCTCCATGATTAGTGATTATCAGAGTAGATTTATTTACTGTTTAACCCCTATAACAGCTCCATGATTAGTGATTATCAGGGTAGATTTATGGGACTACTGTTTAACCCCTATAACAGCTCCATGATTAGTGATTATCAGGGTAGATTTATGGGACTACTGTTTAACCCCTATAACAGCTCCATGATTAGTGTTTATCAGGGTAGATTTATGGGACTACTGTTTAACCCCTATAACAGCTCCATGATTAGTGATTATCAGGGTAGATTTATGGGACTACTGTTTAACCCCTATAACAGCTCCATGATTAGTGATTATCAGGGTAGATTTATGGGACTACTGTTTAACCCCTATGACAGCTCCATGATTAGTGATTATCAGGGTAGATTTATTTACTGTTTAACCCCTATTACAGCTCCATGATTAGTGATTATCAGGGTAGATTTATTTACTGTTCAACTCCTATGACAGCTCCATGATTAGTGATATCAGGGTAGATTTATTTACTGTTCAACTCCTATAACAGCTCCACGATTAGTGATTATCAGGGTAGATTTATTTACTGTTTAACCCCTATAACAGCTCCATGATTAGTGATTATCAGAGTAGATTTATTTACTGTTCAACTCCTATAACAGCTCCATGATTACTGATTATCAGGGTAGATTTATTTACTGTTCAACTCCTATAACAGCTCCATGATTAGTGATTATCAGGGTAGATTTATTTACTGTTTAACCCCTATAACAGCTCCATGATTAGTGATTATCAGGGTAGATTTATGGGACTACTGTTTAACCCCTATAACAGCTCCATGATTAGTGATTATCAGGGTAGATTTATGGGACTACTGTTTAACCCCTATAACAGCTCCATGATTAGTGATTATCAGGGTAGATTTATTTACTGTTCAACTCCTATAACAGCTCCATGATTAGTGATTATCAGGGTAGATTTATTTACTGTTCAACTCCTATAACAGCTCCATGATTAGTGATTATCAGGGTAGATTTATTTACTGTTCAACTCCTATTACAGCTCCATGATTAGTGATTATCAGGGTAGATTTATTTACTGTTCAACTCCTATAACAGCTCCATGATTAGTGATTATCAGGGTAGATTTATTTACTGTTTAACCCCTATAACAGCTCCATGATTAGTGATTATCAGGGTAGATTTATTTACTGTTCAACTCCTTAGACACACTTTTTACACAATACAATATTTAATGTATTGAACAATTTTAATATGTCAACTTTCAGGATCAATCAAACCACTATTTTTGATTCACCAATATATTTTGTGCGTAAAGGCTCAAACCTGTTTTTATTATTATTCTTTAATACATTCCTGACCCTAACAAAAAAAATATACAATCTCTTTTTATTTTACCTTTATTTAACTACCAATTGGTGCTGAATAGGAGATGAATATGTACTTATTTACATGGCTTTCTGTCATTGATACATAATATTCTGAACCGTTCTCTCCAGTCTGTCGAGAAAACTCAAATTAAAGGTACACAAAATTTAAAGGGACGGCTTTAGATAAATGTACTGAAAACCCTATTGAATGAAAACTCCACAAGAAAATCTATTGGCCAAGCAAGTGGGAAGGTTTTCAATGGTTTAATTAAATGTATTCAGCTAACGCAAGCTAACCAGGCCTGCAAAACCCGTTCACACCTCCATACAGTAAGTCTGAAAACCAACTACTGAAAAGTACATAGAAAAGACATGCATAGGAAAGGTGTGCATAGAAAAGACATGCATAGGAAAGGCGTGCATAGGAAAGGTGTGCATAGGAAAGACGTGCATAGGAAAGGCGTGCATAGGAAAGGCGTGCATAGGAAAGACATGCATAGGAAAGGCGTGCATAGGAAAGGCGTGCATAGGAAAGACGTGCATAGGAAAGGCGTGCATAGGAAAGGCGTGCATAGGAAAGGTGTGCATAGGAAAGACATGCATAGGAAAGGCGTGCATAGGAAAGGCGTGCATAGGAAAGGCGTGCATAGGAAAGGCGTGCATAGGAAAGGCGTGCATAGGAAAGGCGTGCATAGGAAAGGCGTGCATAGGAAAGGCGTGCATAGGAAAGGCGTGCATAGGAAAGGCGTGCATAGGAAAGGTGTACATTTTCTGAGTCTGAATTAGGTGTTAACATTTCCCTTTCACTTTTGCACGACCTACAATCCCGTTTCAATCACACATGACACTGGAAACCAATCACAGCCTAGTCAACTATAGCCCTGTCCAATCACAGCCTAGTCAACTATAGCCCTGTCCAATCACAGCCTAGTCAACTATAGCCCTGTCCAATCACAGCCTAGTCAACTATAGCCCTGTCCAATCACAGCCTAGTCAACTATAGCCCTGTCCAATCACAGCCTTGTCAACTATAGCCCTGTCCAATCACAGCCTTGTCAGCTAACCCCTGTCCAATCACAGCCTTGTCAGCTAACCCCTGTCCAATCACAGCCTTGTCAGCTAACCCCTGTCCAATCACAGCCTTGTCAACTAACCCCTGTCCCTCCCCATTTCTCTGTCAATCAGACTTTGATCCGGTAATATATCTTTATGGTCCCGTTTGGGTTTTACTTTCACGAAGATAAAGGCCTTTTATTAGTTTAGCAGAGAGTCTGATTAATTACACCAGAACATTGAAAACCTTGTTCCTATGCAACACTGGCATTCATAACGGGGAATTTGAAATTGTGGAAACCCTCGATTATAGGCCTACTTATAAATGAAGACAAAACGGATGTTCTACACATATTTGACTATTCTGGATATATTTTGACTGAAAATAATCATTGTTGTCCTGTAGGCCAAATATTTGCCAGAGAAAATGTAGCCTGACATTTGTGAGAAAAATAAAGTTTTAAGGGAAAAAAAATCTGTTTACATGTCCACACTAGGGGGGGGGGGGCAGTGCCCCTGTGACAACAATTTTGGACCCCCTTGTGGCCCCCCTAAATGTGGACTATGAAATAATTTTTACAGAACACAATTTTGGTATCATTCTTTTTTTTGTTTACATCCGTTATCAGACAGCGGCAACGATGATGATTATGAACGTGGTCTTTTGCCTGCTAATGCAGAGAAGAAAACGATATGACAACAATAACGTCTAATGTAACTGGCCCCTCTAACAGTACAACTGGCCCCAGCTTGGCCCCTCTAACAGTACAACTGGCCCCAGCTTGGCCCCTCTAACAGTACAACTGGCCCCTCTAACAGTACAACTGGCCCCAGCTTGGCCCCTCTAACAGTACAACTGGCCCCAGCTTGGCCCCCCCCCAGTTGAAATGGTCTAGAACCGCCACTCTTGTTCAGCGAATGTTAAGGTAAGAATGAATATTAAAGGTGAAACTTTAACAAGATTTTCGATTCATATTTTTGTGGTTTGTACTCTTGTAGTAATAAAAATATAATATAATATAAAAAATATAATACAAGGTATAATACATAATTGGTAACAAAAATATATATAAATATAGCATATATAGCATATCTATAGAAAATAGTAGTTTACATTTCTGATACTACTCTCCTTATAATTATGTTATATTCATATTAAATTCGATACAAAGATTCAACCATTTTAATGCCAACCACATGTATGTTTGGTGAACAAAAGGCCTAATTCCATTTTCACTTTCATTTTACTAACGTGTGGATGGGTGACTGAAACTTGCAAACTTGGTCTTATGCGGTGGCGTAAAGTACTTAAGTAAAAATAAGTAAATCATTTCTAATTAAGTAGATTTCTTGGGGTATCTGTATTTTACTATTTATATTTTTTGACAATTTTTACTTTTACTCCACTACGTTCATAAAGAGAATAATGTATTTTTTACTCCGTACATTTTCCCTGACACCCAAAAGTACTCGTTACATTTTGAATGCTTAGCAGGACAGAAAAATGGCCTAATTCACGCACTTATAGAGAAAATCCCTGCATGTGATCTGGAGGACTCACTAAACACAAACGCTTTGTTTGTAAAGGTCTGAGTGTTGGAGTGTGCCCCTGGCTGTCCGTAAATAACAAAAACAACACAATCGTGTGGTCTAGTTCGCTTAATATAAGGACTTTGAAATCATTTATACTATTAATTTTACTTTTGATACTTAAGCATGTACTTTTGATACTTAAGTATATTTAAAACCAAATAGTGTTTTATTTTTACTCAAGTAGAATTTTACTGGGTGACTTTCACTTTTATTTGAGCCATTTTCTAATAAGGTATCTTTAGTTTTACTCAAGTATGAAAATCGGGTACTTTTTCCACCACTGGTCTTATGCACCCAACAAAGTCAAAAAATGGAATCAACAAACGTTAACGTTAATTATTACACTGGTTATTAGGCGACGTCTTCCTCTTGACGACAGAATTTGTTTACATGTCAATCAAAATGCTGTATTTTTTAATTTATTTTTAAATGGAAAGGTCTAGAATCTATCAAAAAAAGATGAATGACAATGGACAGCAGGAATGCGTTATGCTTGTTCAGAATCTAAATTATATAGGCTTTTCATTCACTGCACAAGCTCGTAGTATTTCTAGGCTGCTGCTTCTTCGAAAGGTGACAAATACATTTCCAAAACGACATTTGAGCTTCATCTTTCTCCCTTGGGTTGTTTTGTATTTTGTTAAGGGCATTGTGATATTTTCTATTATGGAAAGAAATCACTGTGATGTCACGGATGGAAGACTGTTTTTTACTTTAACTATTTGTTTTATCTCCTATATAGGCCTAATAAAGACTTTTTCAGCTATCGAGTGTCTGCGGGTTTTCGCTCCACCCTTGTACTTGATGGATGAATTAAGGTCACTAATTAGTAAGGAACTCCCCTCGCCTGGTTGTCGAGGTCTTAATTGAAAGAAAAAACAAAAACCTGCAGACACTCGGCCCTCCATGGAATCAGTTTGACACCTTCTATAAAGTCCTGCCCGTGCTGTGTTATACAGGCAGACTAATTCTGATCTTTTGTCTGATCTGATTGGTCAAAAGACCAATTAGTGGAAGAAGATGAGCCAATCACAGGCCGGTTTGGGGAGACGGGTTTGGGGAGGGTCAACGGAGTTGGGACGTCCCAAGGATCCCGTTTATCCATTTCCGAGGTTCAATTGCAGAGCGTTGTGAGAAAAGTTGCCAGTTTCAGGTGGAGACGAATCGCAAAGGAAGCAGAGGAGCGACTGGCACCGCACGGCACGGCCGGACAAATTATAACAAAAGAGGAAAAAAGGATATTGTCAAGAAAGTAATAACGTAACGTTTTATTATTATTTATTTAGAAAAAAACTGAAACATTAGACAAAAAGTCGTGTTTTAAAACTGGATGAGATGCTGTTTCGTTTCGCTTAAAACAACTCTAATCCAGCAATTATAACCCAGAAGAATAATTTGAATTGGTGTAAAGTCTCAGGAAAAGTACACAATGGCGAAATCTAAGAACTTTGGAATCGACGCGCTGTTGGCGCACCGGGTGGACCGAGACAGCTCCCCGGGACTGTGTTCTGAGGACAACCCATTCTCGTGCCGCCGGTCGGAGACCCCATCCCCGCGGAGGACCACCAGCGGTATCCACATTCAGACCGGAATTATACCCAAACCGGGTCTATTGAATTTCTCTCACCATGGACTGACCCAGCTGTCTCAGGGAGCCATCCCTGGAATGTATCCCACCCACATGTACCCCGTCGCGGCTCTGGGTGGGCAGCACACTGCCTTCGCCTATCCGGGTTTCGCCCAGCCGTACCCGGAGCACCTAAAGGCAGCAGTTATGGCTGGGTTTCCGCTAGAACACTGGATTAGAGCTGGAATGATCATACCAAGACTCGGTGACTATGGTGGCAAGTAACCTTCAGGCGTCCCATTTCTAATTCTTTGAATATAATTGAAGTATCTCTCTTTAACACTGTTCATAATAGCTATAAAATATATTGTGTGAAAATAAAGTAGTTGTAAATAAATTATTGAAATTATTGTCTCTTGCTTATTAAACCTAATTACTGTATTGGTGCTGCATAATTTCGCGATATTTTCATTTAATTATTTAGCCGTTATAATTTCGTTGAACAATATGTCGAATTTACTACATTGTAGGAGGACTCGTGAAATGGGATATTGTAAAAAAATAAAATATTCCTTTCATATCTTGCTCTTCCTTTTTTCTGAAATATTTAAAATAATGGATTTGTAAATTATTCGTTTTAAATGCAGATATTATCTAGATTAATATTTTTTTTTAAATTACACAAAAATAAGCAGTCAAACACAAAAAAAAATAAGTTGTCATTGCATCTTTCAGGTGATCTTGAGTGTCGTTGAACCAGCAGCCTATTTTATCTTGAACCACAATCATGTCTCTTTGTCTGTAATGATTTACCTGTGTCTTTGTCTGTAATGATTTACCTTAGTCATAAATAACATTTTAATTAATAGGCGATAGCCAAGTGTGAGATTGAACAATAGACAATAAAGAAACACCTGATGCAGTAATTCCACTTCATTAACAAAGTCCCCGAGTTCTGTTGAGTTTTATAGCCCTGCTTAAAGCCATATCACCCTGTCCTCAGGACAACTGTAAACCAAAGTCCAATTAAACTGATATTATCAGAAGCTTTTAAAGATGAAAACGTTTATATTTCAGCTCCATCCTCCTCCTCCTCTTACAGAAGAGCAAGAACCTAAAAAAACATAAACACATGTACACATAAATAAACCATAGATTATTATCATTATAATTATTTTATAATAACTATTATTATTATTAGTAGTAGTAGTAGTTTAACATGTGATAATAACCTCTCTCTCATGGTCTCCACTCTAGCCTCTCCTCAGGCTAGTCTGATGGGGAAGTGTCGTAGGCCCAGAACAGCCTTCACCAGCCAGCAACTACTACAGCTGGAGAACCAGTTCAAACTCAACAAATACCTGTCCAGACCTAAACGCTTTGAGGTGGCCACCTCTCTCATGCTCACAGAGACACAGGTGAGGATGATGATCCCTGAACTGATTTTCAATCCTTTTGTGCAATTGTGTGAAAAGTTTATTATTTCATGTGTCATGGGGGACCATGCACAAGAAATATTGCTCCAGATTTAGTTACATAGCTCATATCCATCTGCGGTCCCATAGAGATAACAGTTGGATAAATGTTTATTCATGTCCTAAACTTTAGACCCCCACTAAAATGCAGCTGCAGGTTTGTTTGACTGACATGTTTATCCTCGTGTAACTGTCGTGTTCAGTTCTGACTTTGTGTTCCGATTCCGTTCAGGTGAAGATCTGGTTCCAGAACAGGCGTATGAAGTGGAAACGGAGCCGCAAGGCCAAAGAGCAGGCAATCAAGGGCCAAGGTGACTCCGACTGCCCACACGGGGTGAAGCAGGGCAGCAATACTGGGTCTGGAGACACCCGCAACTCTGGTACCCCGGACGATGAAGATGAGGAGGATCTGGAAGCAGGGGAAGAAGATGATGTGTTAAGTGCTGATACCGTAGGAGCTGGAGTGGGTTTAGTGTCTCGCCCTAAACATTTCCTGAGGCACACTGCTACAGAGCTCAGCTATAGTTCTCATGGTTCCTACTCAGACAATGAACTAGAGGACAGTGGGCCTGGACTGGAGAGAAGGGTTGGGGTGGGGTTATGAGGAGAGTGGGCCTGGGCTGGAGAGAAGGGTTGGGATGGGGTTAGGAGGACAGTGGGCCTGGGCTGGAGAGAAGGGTTGGGATGGGGTTATGAGGACAGTGGGCCTGGACTGGAGAGAAGGGTTGGGATGGGGTTAGGAGGAGAGTAGGCCTGTCCTCATAACCACTATATGGGGAATAGGGTGCCATTCAGGACGTAAACAACATTTTCTCCACACTCACCAGCAGGTATTATAATCAACAGTCATGACTAGTGATGAAGACTGAGAATGTTATCCAAAGTAGGCTACTACTAACTACTCACCTCAGCTGTGACCCTAAGACAGAGAGTAATGAGTGGTTATAACACCTCAACTGTGACCCTAAGACATTCAGTAATGAGTGGTTATAACACCTCACCTGTGACCCTAAGACATTCAGTAATGAGTTGTTATAACACCTCAGCTGTGGCCCTAAGACATTCAGTAATGACTTGTTATAACACCTCACCTGTGACCCTAAGACATTCAGTAATGAGTTG
Source organism: Salmo trutta (assembly GCF_901001165.1). Classification (NCBI taxonomy): domain Eukaryota; kingdom Metazoa; phylum Chordata; class Actinopteri; order Salmoniformes; family Salmonidae; genus Salmo; species Salmo trutta. The sequence goes on from NC_042980.1 coordinate 48,288,329, forward strand.
TTATAACACCTCAGCTGTGGCCCTAAGAATTCAGTAATGAGTGGTTATAACACCTCACCTGTGGCCCTAAGACATTCAGTAATGAGTGGTTATAACACCTCAACTGTGACCCTAAGACATTCAGTAATGAGTTGTTATAACACCTCACCTGTGGCCCTAAGACATTCAGTAATGACTTGTTATAACACCTCACCTGTGACCCTAAGACATTCAGTAATGAGTTGTTATAACACCTCACCTGTGGCCCTAAAACATTCAGTAATGAGTTGTTATAACACCTCAGCTGTGACCCTAAGACATTCAGTAATGAGTTGTTATAACACCTCAGCTGTGGCCCTAAGACATTCAGTAATGAGTGGTTATAACACCTCAGCTGTGACCCTAAGACATTCAGTAATGAGTTGTTATAACACCTCACCTGTGGCCCTAAGACATTCAGTAATGACTTGTTATAACACCTCACCTGTGACCCTAAGACATTCAGTAATGACTTGTTATAACACCTCACCTGTGACCCTAAGACATTCAGTAATGAGTTGTTATAACACCTCAGCTGTGGCCCTAAGAATTCAGTAATGAGTGGTTATAACACCTCACCTGTGGCCCTAAGACATTCAGTAATGAGTGGTTATAACACCTCAGCTGTGGCCCTAAGACATTCAGTAATGAGTGGTTATAACACCTCAGCTGTGGCCCTAAGACATTCAGTAATGAGTGGTTATAACACCTCAGCTGTGGCCCTAAGACATTCAGTAATGAGTGGTTATAACACCTCAGCTGTGGCCCTAAGACATTCAGTAATGAGTGGTTATAACACCTCAGCTGTGGCCCTAAGACATTCAGTAATGAGTGGTTATAACACCTCAGCTGTGGCCCTAAGACATTCAGTAATGAGTGGTTATAACACCTCAGCTGTGGCCCTAAGACATTCAGTAATGACTTGTTATAACACCTCACCTGTGGCCCTAAGACATTCAGTAATGAGTTGTTACAAATAGTTATTATTTTTATGCTCCTCGTAGTTTTCTCTCTATCAAATGTCACACGTTTTGTGTTTTGTCCTTTCTTGTCATAGATGTCTGTCTAAAAACACCTCTCGTTTAACAATTTTCATCACATTCAACAAGGATACCAACAATGACAGCATTTCTATTTGTATTTATTACAGATCCTTGGGTTCGAGCAAAATAAAGGCAGTAATACCATATTAAAGACATTACAATACATTCACAGCAGATTTCACAACACATTAAGTCCACTAAACTATTTTGTCATATTTTTACTGTCAATATTGTCCCTGAATAGCACTGGTTGTTAACTCAAAAAAAAAGAACTCTCACAAAAAAAAAGGATGATTGCATGCATCCAATATTGTATTTAAGGTCATATACTGGAATTTTTGAATGACATTTACTGCAGTGGTCTAAAATCAGGGCCAGAGGGATTCTGGGTAGTCTGAAACAAATCTACTTTGAAACAATAGTATACGTCTCACACACATGGTTATGGGCTTAAAAAAAGAGAAGACACTTGTACCATGTCAGATATAGAGTTGAAATGTATTACCTTTTGAGCTTGCATCCCAATATTACACTTTATGTACATCACATAAGTTGAAATACAGCCGTTGGACATAGAAACACCGGATTTTCAGTGTATTTAAAATAATGTATTATGAAAAATGTGAATTACATTCCACCCATGAGGCCACTAGAGGGCAATTTGGTAATTTGACTGCAGGAAAGGGATGTAAAAAAAAAAAAAAAAAACTACAAAACAAACACAATAATTTTAATGCAACTTAACGAAGCCTACCCAACCTGAGCCAACTCTGAACAAGATATGAACTGTTACTTAACACTCTCACTAAGGTGTGAATGGCTGTATGCACTTCTTCATTACTCATATGGCATTTAAAAATCAACCTTGAACCTTGTATTATCTAGGTAAATTGCAAATTATATTCTGTCATGTTATGTGTATTGTTATCGATGTTATTTAAACACGTTTGATTATAAGTCATATATTTAATGTTATACCAGTGCTCTTATGTTGGTTTTTCAATGTTGTCGATGTGAAGAGAAATAATAAGAAAATAAAAAGAATATTCATGGATGCAATGTTGTAATTGCAAAACCTCAAACAGGAGTGACTCCTAACCTCAAACAGGAGTGACTCCTAACCTCAAACAGGAGTGACTCCTAACCTCAAACAGGAGTGACTCCTAACCTCAAACAGGAGTGACTCCTAACCTCAAACAGGAGTGACTCCTAACCTCAAACAGGAGTGACTCCTAACCTCAAACAGGAGTGACTCCTAACCTCAAACAGGTGTGACTCCTAACCTCAAACAGGAGTGACTCCTAACCTCAAACAGGAGTGACTCCTAACCTCAAACAGGAGTGACTCCTAACCTCAAACAGGAGTGACTCCTAACCTCAAACAGGAGTGACTCCTAACCTCAAACAGGAGTGACTCCTAACCTCAAACAGGAGTGACTCCTAACCTCAAACAGGAGTGACTCCTAACCTCAAACAGGTGTGACTCCTAACCTCAAACAGGAGTGACTCCTAACCTCAAACAGGAGTGACTCCTAACCTCAAACAGGTGTGACTCCTAACCTCAAACAGGAGTGACTCCTAACCTCAAACAGGAGTGACTCCTAACCTCAAACAGGTGTGACTCCTAACCTCAAACAGGAGTGACTCCTAACCTCAAACAGGAGTGACTCCTAAACTCAAACAGGAGTGACTCCTAACCTCAAACAGGAGTGACTCCTAACCTCAAACAGGAGTGACTCCTAACCTCAAACAGGTGTGACTCCTAACCTCAAACAGGTGTGACTCCTAACCTCAAACAGGAGTGACTCCTAACCTCAAACAGGAGTGACTCCTAAACTCAAACAGGAGTGACTCCTAACCTCAAACAGGAGTGACTCCTAACCTCAAACAGGAGTGACTCCTAACCTCAAACAGGAGTGACTCCTAACCTCAAACAGGTGTGACTCCTAACCTCAAACAGGAGTGACTCCTAACCTCAAACAGGAGTGACTCCTAACCTCAAACAGGAGTGACTCCTAACCTCAAACAGGTGTGACTCCTAATCTCAAACAGGAGTGACTCCTAACCTCAAACAGGAGTGACTCCTAACCTCAAACAGGTGTGACTCCTAACCTCAAACAGGAGTGACTCCTAACCTCAAACAGGAGTGACTCCTAACCTCAAACAGGAGTGACTCCTAACCTCAAACAGGAGTGACTCCTAACCTCAAACAGGTGTGACTCCTAACCTCAAACAGGAGTGACTCCTAACCTCAAACAGGTGTGACTCCTAACCTCAAACAGGAGTGACTCCTAACCTCAAACAGGAGTGACTCCTAACCTCAAACAGGAGTGACTCCTAACCTCAAACAGGTGTGACTCCTAACCTCAAACAGGAGTGACTCCTAACCTCAAACAGGTGTGACTCCTAACCTCAAACAGGAGTGACTCCTAACCTCAAACAGGAGTGACTCCTAACCTCAAACAGGAGTGACTCCTAACCTCAAACAGGAGTGACTCCTAACCTCAAACAGGAGTGACTCCTAACCTCAAACAGGTGTGACTCCTAACCTCAAACAGGAGTGACTCCTAACCTCAAACAGGTGTGACTCCTAACCTCAAACAGGAGTGACTCCTAACCTCAAACAGGAGTGACTCCTAACCTCAAACAGGAGTGACTCCTAACCTCAAACAGGTGTGACTCCTAACCTCAAACAGGAGTGACTCCTAACCTCAAACAGGAGTGACTCCTAACCTCAAACAGGAGTGACTCCTAACCTCAAACAGGAGTGACTCCTAACCTCAAACAGGAGTGACTCCTAACCTCAAACAGGAGTGACTCCTAACCTCAAACAGGTGTGACTCCTAACCTCAAACAGGAGTGACTCCTAACCTCAAACAGGAGTGACTCCTAACCTCAAACAGGAGTGACTCCTAACCTCAAACAGGAGTGACTCCTAACCTCAAACAGGAGTGACTCCTAACCTCAAACAGGAGTGACTCCTAACCTCAAACAGGAGTGACTCCTAACCTCAAACAGGAGTGACTCCTAAACTCAAACAGGAGTGACTCCTAACCTCAAACAGGAGTGACTCCTAACCTCAAACAGGAGTGACTCCTAACCTTTCCGTCCTATTTTACTTCAGTCAGAATGTATAGTATTTATTAATTTACTGTATGTCATTTTACATCTTTATAGGAAGAAATTATACACATTAAATATTCTGTTTATTATCTGAAATGACTGCTCAAGCTCCTATTTTAAGTAGATCTATTGCAAAAGATTAGAATTTCCTTTATATGTATTTTGCAGTGACGTAAGGCTAACAGGCTAATCTATGAAAGGTCCTAGTGTTACAAATTGAAACGCACGTCCACTCTCTTCATCACCATCAGCGCCAGTCCACCACTCTCATGTCTTGTTTAACCTCCAGATGACACAGAAAATTATTTTAACACACAAGAGGAATCTACACTGCATTGTAAACACTGTGCAGGAGACAGGACAATTTATGACCATGGCTTTCAAATATGAATTACGGAGGCAGGTTTACTGATAAGTCAAATAATTAAGTTAATGAACGGGAATGTCACAGTTGTGCGGAGAGACGGACCAAGGCGCATCTTTATTACTAAGTGAAACTACTACAACAACAACAACAACAACAACAATAACAACAACAACAACAACAACAACAACAACAACAACAACAACAACAACCCGTAACATAAGCAGTGCTACATGCACTAACTCAAAACAAGATCCCACAAAACACAGTGGGGAAACGGCTGCCTAAATATGATCCCCAATCAGAGACAACGATAAACAGCTGCCTCAGACTGGGAATCGTACCAGGCCAACATAGAAATACATAACATAGAACACCCCCTAGTCACGCCCTGACCTACTATACCATAGAGAACCAAGGGCTCTCTATGGTCAAAAACGAAATCTCCTGACAGTGATGTCAGCAAACCCATTTAATTCGTGGAAAAGTAAATTAGGATTATCTCAGACTAAATGGAACTTTACTAGGAGCAGTGTAAGAGGCAGTGATTAAATATGATTAAAGAAAAGGGCTGTTGTATATAACCACGACTACACCACAAGGTCTCCATCACAGAAGTAGAATGAGATAATTTATTGTCATGTATACTCCATCTACCGGCGCTCTAGGTCACCAGGCCGCTCATCTTTACGCACACCTGTCACCATCTTTACGCACACCAGCGGGTCATCAGACTCACCTGGACTTCATCACCTTGTTGATTACCTTCCCTATATCTGTCACTCCCTTTGGTTCCTTTCGCAGGCGTTATTGTTTCTGTTCTGTTGTTTCATGTCTGTACGCTGCTCGTGGTTCTTGTTTTTTTTAAATCGTTTATTTATTAAATTATTCCCTCCCTGTACCTGCTTCCCGACTCTCAGCGTAGTTACACGTTAAATGTCCGTGGTGGACACTCTCCAATAACATGTTTATTTTGTGATTGAATGCTTTTTTTTCTTCTTCTTTCGTCACATATTGAGGAAATTAATTGTACAATTTGTATGTTTTTTCCCCCGTCATATTTAAGGGAAATTCACAGGCACATATTTTTCATATGCAACTATAGTCTGTCTGTATGAAGACTTGTACGAGAAATGATTTATGATTCCCCAACAGAAAGTCTGCAGAATATTACTAACGCATTTCACAAACGAATGACAAATGTCCCTCTTGCCCTCGTTGCTATGGAGACATATACTATCCCGCTATAGAAACTGGAGTACCCTTACCCCGACATAAATAGTGAATTAAATGTTTATTGTATCGTATTATATTTTGAATGAGGTATGGCTATGTTATAAGATTATACACAAAAAAAGCAAAATGTCTGTCAGTTCTCGTCCAAAATGTAGTCAGTGGTGCAACTCTTACTCGCTAGCTAACGTTGTCTACCTAGCTAGCTAGCTAACGTTGTCTACCTAGCTAGCTACCTAACGTTGTCTACCTAGCTAGCTAGCTAACGCTGTCTACCTAGCTAGCTAGCTAGCTAACGTTGTCTACCTAGCTAGCTAGCTAGCTAACGCTGTCTACCTAGCTAGCTAGCTAGCTAACGTTGTCTACCTAGCTAGCTAGCTATAGCACGTCTACCTAGCTAGCTAGCTAGCTAACGTTGTCTACCTAGCTAGCTAGCTATAGCACGTCTAACCTCATAGCCACTAGATTTTATTTGCTGCTATTCGTCTGACAAACTTGTGGTGAAAATATACTAATAGTATTGTAATAGTATTGGCTAGAGTGTTTGCAAACAAAACGATAGGTTTTACAACACGCCTTTTTCAATTGGTTGGTTTTGTAACGTCAGTCAGGTAGTCACTTCTGCTTATTCCCCCTCATGCCTACTTGCCTAGTCATATCACTTAAGTTAATAGGAACTGGAAGGCGTCATAAATCCAAAGGCTGTTTTCTTTTCGTGATGTTAATAAGGGGGAAATAACCTTTTTTAATTTTTTTGTACAGTGATTTCAAATAGGCTGACGTGGCAGATGACATCACATATGAATTGGTTACGGAATGTATAGTGAACACATATAGACTGATTGTACAAAACATTAGGAACACCTGCTCTTTCCATGACATAGACTGACCAGGTGATAGATATGATCCCTTGTTGATGTCATTTTTTCAATCCACTTTCAATCAGTGTAGATGAAGGGGAGGAGACGGGTTAAAGAATGATTTTTTTTAAAGCCTTGAGACAATTGAGACATTTATTTATTTATTTTCACCTTTATTTAACCAGGTAGGCAAGTTGAGAACAAGTTCTCATTTACAATTGCGACCTGGCCAAGATAAAGCAAAGCAGTTCGACAACATACAAAAACACAGAGTTACACATGGAGTAAAACAAACATATAGTCAATAATACAGTAGAAAAATAAGTCTATATACAATGTGAGCAAATGATGTGAGATAAGGGAGGTAAAGACAAAAAATGCCATGGTGGCAAAGTAAATAAAGTATAGCAAGAAAAACACTGGAATGGATTGTGTATGTGTGCCATTCAGAGGGTGAATGGGGAAGACAAAATATTTAAGTGCCTTTGAACGGGGTATGGTAGTAGGTACCAGGCACACCAGTTTGAGTGTGTCAAGAACTGCAACGCTGCTGGGTTTTTCATACAGTTTCCTGTGTGTATCCAGAATGGTCCACCACCCAAAGGTCATCCAGCCAACTGGACACAACTGTGGGAAGCAATGAAGTCAACGTGATACATTATAATACGCTTTCGACACCTCGTAGTCCGTACCCTGACGAATAGAGGATGTTCTGAGGGCAAAAAGGGGAAGGGGGGGGGGGGGTTCCAAATGTTAGAAATGTCTTCCTAATGTTTGGTATTCTCAGTGTACGTACGTTATTACACGTTACCTGATTGATCATAACTGAAAGTAGCTGTCGCTAGATTCTCTGTTTTCTGTTGACTCACTGTGGTAGAGATGAAAAAGGTAGGAAGGCATATTTATTAAGCTATTGTTGCAATTAGTTGCTTTTAATAACATATATATACGTTTTAATTAATTGATAGCCAGTGAGTCAGACTTACAGCTGGAAACTCTTGTCGCTTGTCGGCTCTTGCTGACAATGCTTTGAATAAAAGCTATTCAAACAGCACCCACTGGTGGCACCATGCATAAACAACACGTAGGGACGTGAGTTTGTGTCCTTGCCCATCGTTACAGTCGGCAGTGTTTAGCAGGCTTGCTTGTCTTTAGTCCATTTATCTCAGCGGCATTGTCTTGTTGGCCCCATTGTGAAGGCATCAACCCACACGTCACTATTATTCTGCCGAGAGTTTTAGCCTCTTGCCAACAGATCTCCATTTTACTGAATGTCTGCAGTTATTCTCAGTCCATGTGTATCCATTTTAAATACACATGGCAGCGAGCAGCAGCACCAAAAAACATTTCTCTGTGTCCCTGAGGGCCCAGGCCCTACAGTGGTCAGGGGAGCTCTCCCAGGGCCCAGGCCCTACAGTGGTCAGGCTACCTCTCCCAGGGCCCAGGCCCTACAGTGGTCAGGGGAGCTCTCCCAGGGCCCAGGTCCTACAGTGGTCAGGGGAGCTCCCTCAGGGCCCAGGTCCTACAGTGGTCAGGCTACCTCTCCCAGGGCCCAGGCCCTACAGTGGTCAGGGGAGCTCTCCCAGGGCCCAGGCCCTACAGTGGTCAGGGGAGCTCTCCCAGGGCCCAGGCCCTACAGTGGTCAGGGGAGCTCTCCCTCAGGGCCCAGGTCCTACAGTGGTCAGGGGAGCTCCCTCAGGGCCCAGGTCCTACAGTGGTCAGGGGAGCTCTCCCAGGGCCCAGGCCCTACAGTGGTCAGGCTACCTCTCCCAGGGCCCAGGCCCTACAGTGGTCAGGGGAGCTCTCCCAGGGCCCAGGCCCTACAGTGGTCAGGGGAGCTCTCCCAGGGCCCAGGCCCTACAGTGGTCAGGGGAGCTCTCCCTCAGGGCCCAGGTCCTACAGTGGTCAGGGGAGCTCCCTCAGGGCCCAGGTCCTACAGTGGTCAGGGGAGCTCTCCCAGGGCCCAGGCCCTACAGTGGTCAGGGGAGCTCTCCCTCAGGGCCCAGGTCCTACAGTGGTCAGGGGAGCTCCCTCAGGGCCCAGGTCCTACAGTGGTCAGGCTACCTCTCCCAGGGCCCAGGCCCTACAGTGGTCAGGGGAGCTCTCCCTCAGGGCCCAGGTCCTACAGTGGTCAGGGGAGCTCCCTCAGGGCCCAGGTCCTACAGTGGTCAGGGGAGCTCTCCCAGGGCCCAGGCCCTACAGTGGTCAGGGGAGCTCTCCCAGGGCCCAGGCCCTACAGTGGTCAGGGGAGCTCTCCCAGGGCCCAGGTCCTACAGTGGTCAGGGGAGCTCTCCCAGGGCCCAGGTCCTACAGTGGTCAGGGGAGCTCCCTCAGGGCCAAGGTCCTGCAGAGTTCAGGGGAGCCCCAGAGGAATATATCCTCCCAGAGTAGCTGTTTCCTGGGGGTGGAGACCTGGGGAAAGCTGAAGTGGAAGAACTGGGAGCTGGGAGGGGAGTTCACTAAGACCCTGCTGTCTCTGTGTATCAACCAGGTTATAGACTGGCTGTCTCTGTGTATCAACCAGGTTATAGACTGGCTGTCTCTGAGTATCAACCAGGTTATAGACTGGCTGTCTCTGTGTATCAACCAGGTTATAGACTGGCTGTCTCTGTGTATCAACCAGATTATAGACTGGCTGTCTCTGTGTATCAACCAGGTTATAGACTGGCTGTCTCTGTGTATCAACCAGGTTATAGACTGGCTGTCTCTGAGTATCAACCAGGTTATAGACTGGCTGTCTCTGTGTATCAACCAGGTTATAGACTGGCTGTCTCTGTGTATCAACCAGGTTATAGACTGGCTGTCTCTGTGTATCAACCAGGTTATAGACTGGCTGTCTCTGTGTATCAACCAGGTTATAGACTGGCTGTCTCTGTGTGTATCAACCAGGTTATAGACTGGCTGTCTCTGTGTATCAACCAGGTTATAGACTGGCTGTCTCTGTGTATCAACCAGGTTATAGACTGGCTGTCTCTGAGTATCAACCAGGTTATAGACTGGCTGTCTCTGTGTATCAACCAGGTTATAGACTGGCTGTCTCTGTGTATCAACCAGGTTATAGACTGGCTGTCTCTGTGTATCAACCAGGTTATAGACTGGCTGTCTCTGTGTATCAACCAGGTTATAGACTGGCTGTCTCTGAGTATCAACCAGGTTATAGACTGGCTGTCTCTGTGTATCAACCAGGTTATAGACTGGCTGTCTCTGTGTATCAACCAGGTTATAGACTGGCTGTCTCTGTGTATCAACCAGGTTATAGACTGGCTGTCTCTGTGTATCAACCAGGTTATAGACTGGCTGTCTCTGTGTGTATCAACCAGGTTATAGACTGGCTGTCTCTGTGTATCAACCAGGTTATAGACTGGCTGTCTCTGTGTATCAACCAGGTTATAGACTGGCTGTCTCTGTGTATCAACCAGGTTATAGACTGGCTGTCTCTGTGTATCAACCAGGTTATAGACTGGCTGTCTCTGTGTATCAACCAGGTTATAGACTGGCTGTCTCTGAGTATCAACCAGGTTATAGACTGGCTGTCTCTGTGTATCAACCAGGTTATAGACTGGCTGTCTCTGTGTATCAACCAGGTTATAGACTGGCTGTCTCTGTGTATCAACCAGGTTATAGACTGGCTGTCTCTGAGTATCAACCAGGTTATAGACTGGCTGTCTCTGTGTATCAACCAGGTTATGGACTGGCTGTCTCTGTGTATCAACCAGGTTATAGACTGGCTGAGTATCAACCAGGTTATAGACTGACTGTCTCTGTGTGTGTTCATACAGAGACACCATCACCGTTGCCCAGACAGGGTAATGGTGAGAGGTTATCATATCTTGAGGGTATTTAAAAAAAAATCTATATATATATTATTTATTTGCACCAAATTAAACAAGTAATAGACAACAATACAGATTTTAAAAAAATGTTTAAATGGTGTGCAGGTTTGGTTGGAAGCCCAAGGGCTTATATGAAAACCACAACACAAAAAACTACGTACAATACATAAGTACAAAAATAAAATAAAACGTTTTGTTAAAACAGATAACAAATCCTACTAATTATAAATGTATAAATTCATTGGTCATTAATCACACAAAAAAAATGATGCTAATGTTAATATTTGTGCATCTGTAACTTTCTCACTTGTATCAATATTCACATAAAAAAAGTGTTACTATCCCAATACTTTTGGAGTTCACTGTACATCTAGTGTAATATGTGTCGCACATGATCCCTGACAAATACTGTAACTGCCAGCAAACAGCTATCCAGTCATACATCCAGCCAGCCATTCAATCAGCCAGCCAATGCCCCAGCAAACAGCTATCCAGTCATACATCCAGCTAGTAAGCCAGATATCCAGCCATCAAGTCATCCAGCCAGCCAGCCATCTATCATCCAGCCAATGCCCC